>NC_050182.1:17936870-18236870 GCF_008315115.2 Sander lucioperca | reverse complement strand
GGGTTGCCAGTTACGTGTTTTGTCAACCTACCAAAAAGATAACTCGAGTCACATATTGCTGTGCAGATCTTTTATTATACATATCGACATATATCAACATTGACCCTTGCAGTAAACGGAATTTGAATTTTGAAACCTAGTTACCTAGTTAGCTAACCTAACCAAAACTATAGGCCTATAATTATTAAACTATTTAAAAAATGTTTTCCCGCATTATACAGAAGGCAAGATAAGAATAACAAATAAAGTAGCATACAATACAAAATAAACATGTTAAAAACATTGTTGCCACACTCCTCTAGTCTAAAAGTGTTAACATGAGCGTTAAAAGTAGCGTTATAACTGTAACGGTAAATATTCTACCGAACCTGGCAACCCCGGTGACCGGAGGATGGCAGTTGAGCAAAGATAGCCTATTACAGAGTTAATTAATTTCTATAAACTATTTTCACATTTTTTCAAATTATATTCTGGTTGCTTTTCGGTTCGACATGACAAGTTTCAACATGCACGGTATCATAAAGTAGCTTGCAAATATGATTTACCTAAAATTGGTTTAAATGCGCCCCTCTGTGGTCAAATTATTATTATTTTAGGTCAACTCCGGTGCACACGCACTGTGAGGACCCGCCAAATACACACCACAAGTAGACACATGACAGGCCTGCTAGGCAACCAGTTTAGCTAGCTAGCTAGCTAACGTTAGTGTTGCAGCTGTCGGTACACGATCCGTTCTGCCTGCACGATCCGTTCTGCACATGCGCAAGATAATACTGTTTTACGTATCCATACGACCTGCACGATCTGTTTCACGCTAGCCTATGGCTAGCCTCCACCGGGAAGCTAACGTTAGTTTAGCTAACAGCTAATTCGGCTAACCGCTAGCTGACAGCTAGATTCAGTCTAAAATAACGTTAACTCAAACGTAATGGGAAAAGCAGGCTACAGCTAAATTAAGACTTCACAGTAATAACAATAAAGACAAGTATTGAGTGATTGTATTTTAAATGAGCACAAGTAAAGTAGAACTGACGTAACAGCTGTTATATATGTTAGGTGTTTGTTATATATGTCAACGTTTATTTTCAAGTTTTATTTTGAGGGTCTTTTAAAGTTATTACATGCTGTCTCAGCTAGCAGTTAGCCGAATTAGCTGTTAGCTAAACTAACGTTAGCTTGGCTTTTGACCGGAAGCGTGGAACAGATCGTGCAGTGTCGTAAATCCTCGTACAACCGCGCATGCGCGAACATTTTGCGCATGTGCAGAACGGATCGTGTACCGACAGCAGGTATATTGTGGCTAGCGTTAGTTGTAATCATGTTTGTAGCGCGTAGTATCGCAGCAGATCATAAAGATCTAATTCATGATGTGTCGTATGATTTTCACGGTCGGAGGATGGCAACTTGCTCCAGTGACCAAAGTGTCAAGGTAACGCAAATTAACGTGAAGTAACGTTATTCATCAGTTTGCTAATGTTAGCGTTAGCTGTCACAGCTAGCTTGTTAACACCACCCGCATTATCAACACCCTTAGCTAGCTCCCTAATAGACGTAATGTTAGGTAATAAAAAATATGCTGCTTATTCTGACCATAGACTCTTTATAAACGGTATGATTCTGATTATCGAAGGCAGCTTTACCTTAATAAATGTAGCTAGTTTACTAGCCATGGTGCCTGCCACGTTAGCATACAAGCTAGGTTAGCTGTAGGTAACGTTAAGCTGTGTAGCAGAGTTGTAACACGGCAGAGTTGGCGAATAGCAACAAAATGCATTTGAAATGCCCCCTGCATGTATAGTACTAACTTCCACCTGTTATTTAAGAGGTGCTACAACATGAGTTGTAAACCAGACATCAAAGTGAAGATCTTAACGTTACCACATTGAGGAATGTTATTGAGTGTACTATGTTGCCAGCTTCACAAGTGTGTAACGTCACACAGATACTTTTCATTTCAGCAATATGTCTTATCATTGTTTCATGTCACCTTTTCTCTCAGGTTTGGGACAGAAGTGAGAATGGAGAGTGGCACTGCACAGCCAGCTGGAAGGTAAGCCACAGCAGCTTGATACATTGTAACTGTAAAGACTTTCCTGGTAAAATAATAATTTATCAGCCAGTTTACTTACAGCATATTGAATTTACATAACTGCATTTACTAATTTATTTAACTCTTAGCCTACTCTGTGTCTTTCGTGGATTCATACTTTTACTGATATGGATACAGCTTGAAATCTGACTTAAACTAGTGTTTGGGTTTATTGTTTTGACAAAAGCTCTTTTTCTCTAATGTGCAGACACACAGTGGATCAGTGTGGAGAGTGACCTGGGCTCACCCAGAATTCGGGCAGGTTCTGGCCTCCTGCTCCTTCGACAGGACAGCTGCCGTCTGGGAAGAGATTGTAGGGGAGTCCAACGACAAGCAGAGAGGACTGAGCCACTGGGTTAGTACAACCGCAGAATTCTTCAAAACTCACTGTAGATGGTCACTTTTTCTACAGCCTTCTGATCTGATCCAATTATTTTATGGTGTTCTGTTTTAGATAAAGAGAACCACTCTAGTGGACAGTAGAACCTCAGTGACTGATGTGAAGTTTGCCCCTAAACACATGGGCCTGATGTTGACCACCTGCTCTGCGGACGGAGTAGTGAGGATCTACGAGGCTCCTGATGTGATGAACCTGAGTCAGTGGTCCCTGCAGCACGAGATCTCCTGCAAGCTCAGCTGCAGCTGCATCTCTTGGAACCCCTCAAGGTTAGACCACAGTTTTACCATCAAATACAGGGGGGAATAAACGACAGGCATTTGATGGGCCCAGATTCTCAAATTGAGAATTTGCTATTTTCATTTTCTCAACATTACAACAAAATGATGTAACGCTACCAAGCCACGGCCGAGAGACGTGTAGTTACATTTTTAGAGAGGTGCACATCAGGCTACGGCGTAGGGTCGGTATCTCCACGTACCTACGTACGTAGCCACGCCGTCGATTTAACGCAGAAGCATAAATCGGCCTTAATACAAGAGTCCTGCCTTCATAAACGTTATAATGTTCAAACTGTTTTAGAGAAGTGTTGATTCAACTGTTTGATTATTTTGGAGGCTGCAGTTGACAGGTGTTTCTATTATTTAGTTCATTGCATTTATGCACCTTCTGTATATTTAAAGGTGTTACTTTATGATAATACAGTAGGTCAGATATGAGAGTATTGTTAATAGTATGTAATAAATTAGGCTGCATAAAACAATGTAAAGTATTTGAAGTACTGTAATTTCACTAAACCCAACAACGTACGTATGTCCCTATAGGAATATTATACAGGGCCTGAAATGATAGATTAAGTGATTTTAGATTTTTTTCATTCATTCAGAGTTTCCATTCCTTTGACTCATATGAAAGGGTCTAAAGCAGGTTAAATGCGCATCGGCAGGTCTGCGTGATATGTGTGGTTGGTGGGTTGTGTTGTATCCTCACTTCACTCCACTTTTATAAATTGTTATAATTTGGTCATGGGTCACATCTGGTTGCAAATTCAGCATCGAGGATTATTATGTTTATTGCAACTTCAGCAATATCTGCTGCCTAAAATTTGCGTCTTTGCCCGTCTGTCCACAGTAGCCTTCAGTAGTGTTGATAGGCTATTACTCGTGACCTTTAAGCAGTCAGATATTGAGTGGACTACAGACAGACAGAGACCTGAATCGGACCCAAAGTAGCACATTTCCTTTAAAATGAATTAATTTAAAATGACTGCTCTGTAAAAAGGCTCAGTCTAGGGCTGCAACTAACGATTGTTTTCATTGTCGATTAATTTGTTGATTATTTTCTCGATGAATCCATTAGTTGTTTGGTCTATAAAATGTCAGAAAATGGTGAAAAATGTCAATCAGTGTTTGTCCACAATGTAAAGATATTTAGTTTACTGTCACAGAGGAGAAAATATTCACATCTAAGAAGCGATTTCATTTTATAGTTGCCAACCAAATGATTAATCTTTGCAGCTCTAGCTCAGTGTAATCTTGTTTTTCCCCCTACCACCCAGCTCTCGAGCCCACCCGCCAATGTTTGCAGTGGGGAGCGATGACAGTAATGTGACGTATGGTGGGAAAGTTCAGATCTATGAGTATAATGAAAATACAAGGTAGGTGTTCCTGAAGTGTTCTTTTATCAAAATACCAATACAA
Organism: Sander lucioperca; assembly: GCF_008315115.2. Taxonomy (NCBI): domain Eukaryota; kingdom Metazoa; phylum Chordata; class Actinopteri; order Perciformes; family Percidae; genus Sander; species Sander lucioperca. The sequence continues at coordinate 18,232,684 of NC_050182.1, read as the reverse complement.
ATGTTGTGACTTTATTTTGATGAAGCTGGTGTTTATTTTAGAAGGGTTGTTAATAATCCATGTCAGATGGTGGGAAATATTGAGTATAAAGGGTAACTTTATATTCAAAGATGACAGAAACAAAATAAAACTAACGGCCATTCTGGGTCGTCTTTCCACTTTTCCAACCATCACAACTCTAGTTTTGGTTGAAATAAACACATAGTTTACTGATTTACCTGTGAAAATATGTTGGCTATATACATGCTAAAAGTATTGCTTTTTAAAATAGAGTCTGGTGGGTTTAGCACTAGCGACTTCAGAGCTGTTTCTGGTTAAACGGAAAGGTCTCAATAAGGGCTTTTTACACATGAAAGTCAGGACCAAGGTTCATGTTTTTGTTACGTTGTCTACATTTGATCCGGTAAGTTTTGGTTTCACACTGCAGTTATGCAAGCGCATTAAAGATCTCTACGTGACAAAACTACGTCCTGTCGTCATCACATACGTGAGCTGCGTCTCCAGATACTTAGAACTGATTGGTTTGTAGACGGGCTTCCTCGTCCTCTCTTATCCTCTCTCTGGGTCAGAGTTTTTTCATCTGACTGCTGCTCTCTCCTACTGACTGCTGCTCTCTCCTACTGACTGCTGCTCTCTCCTACTGACTGCTGCTCTCTCTCCTACTGACTGCTGCTCTCCTCTACTGACTGCTGCTCTCCTCTACTGACTGCTGCTCTCTCTCCTACTGACTGCTGCTCTCTCCCCTACTGACTGCTGCTCTCTCCCCTACTGACTGCTGCTCTCCTCTACTGACTGCTGCTGCTCTCCTCTACTGACTGCTGCTCTCCTCTACTGACTGCTGCTCTCCTCTACTGACTGCTGCTCTCTCCTACTGACTGCTGCTCTCTCCTACTGACTGCTGCTCTCTCCTACTGACTGCTGCTCTCTCTCCTACTGACTGCTGCTCTCTCCCCTACTGACTGCTGCTCTCCTCTGACTGCTGCTCTCTCCCCTACTGACTGCTGCTCTCCTCTACTGACTGCTGCTCTCTCCCCTACTGACTGCTGCTCTACTGACTGCTGCTCTCTCCTACTGACTGCTGCTCTCTCCTACTGACTGCTGCTCACTCCTACTGACTGCTGCTCTCTCCCCTACTGACTGCTGCTCTCTCCCCTACTGACTGCTGCTCTCTCCCCTACTGACTGCTGCTCTCTCCCCTACTGACTGCTGCTCTCTCCCCTACTGACTGCTGCTCTCTCCCCTACTGACTGCTGCTCTCCTCTACTGACTGCTGCTCTCTCCCCTACTGATTGCTGCTCTCCCCTACTGATTGCTGCTCTCCCCTACTGATTGCTGCTCTCTCCTACTGATTGCTGCTCTCCCCTACTGATTGCTGCTCTCCCCTACTGACTGCTGCTCTCCCCTACTGACTGCTGTTCTCCTCTACTGACTGCTGCTCTCCCCTACTGACTGCTGCTCTCTCCCCTACTGCTCCTCTCTCCTACTGACTGCTGCTCTCTCCTACTGACTGCTGCTCTCTCTTTTTGTTTTGTTGTGTTAGAAGCGAGACATGGGAACTTTCTTTCTGGAGAATTTATTCAGAGACAAACGGAAACCTACACTGTACATCTACTACCACTTAACAAGTAAACTGCTGATGTATTCTCAGCTCTGACAGCCGACAGCTGTCTGCTCTGAGCACTGACACCGTCACTCTCTCTCTCTCATGTAGCCTACACACTAAGTACTGAGCTGTTCCTTAAGGAGCTTCCCCGGTCTTATAACATGATGATAGCCTGCCAGGGCTTCCTGTATTTGGTCTGAAAGACCGAACCATCCAAAAAATTATTTCACACTATAAATGAACCGGACCATGGTTCAGTTTGGTCCGGACCGAGACCACCTCTTTTTATCAGACCAAAATGTAGTCTTTTGATCCGGGCCGTGATCCGGGGGTGGTTTTACACCTGTAATTTTGGTTCAGATCAAACAAAAAAGTCTGAAGGTCTGGACCAAATGAGGGAGGTGTGAAAACGCCCAAAGAGGTTTTAAAATGGTCTATCACTGTTGGGATCCTTTCCATAATGTTGTCAGACTTCTAGAATATTAATCTGAGCCTTTTAGTAGACAAAATTGACGATGCATGTTTAGTAGGGTTACTTTGCAGCCCGGTCTGTGGCTGCTGGTTACAGCGTTCACGCTTTATACTGGACCAATTTCAAAGATTGTTGTTCCTATCAGTCACTTACACACAAAAACATAGGAACATAGGGTCCAGGTTGAAACAAACTATAATTACCTTTTTAAAATGCAGTTGCTGCCCCAAGACTCTGGAACAAGTTACCCCCTGACATTCACACTATTACAGATGTAGCTCTTTTTAGAATGGCTTTTAGTATGTAGTAGTGGTGTGACAATTTCCCTCTCCTCCTCCTGTTTCTATGTAACCTTTTCAGATTTGACTGTTTTCTATGTTTCATTCTTTTTATTGTATGTTATGTTTTATTCTTGGTTCTTGATGTAAAGCACTTTGGATAGCCGCTGGTTGCTGTAAAGTGTTATATAAATAAATGATTGATTGTTGAAGAAGACTACATTTAATTTGAATATTTGATTTGTGAAGTAATAAGTACAGAAGATAATTTACCTTGTATTTTAAGGACTTCACTAGCCACAATGCTCTTGGAGCAGAAAGGGAAAAGCAACGTTTTAATGTTTGCTAGTTTATGTTAGCAGCCAAGTTGTACCTGTCGTTATTACGAGCTAACGTGTATATCTCATTTGTATTCACTAGGAGAGAGAAGGTCTGATTTTAAGTTCACAGTTGCTTCTCTCATTTTGAAAGTAGTTCGACAAAGCTACAACAATAGACTTTACAAAATTCCAAGTAGTTGAAAGAAGTTTTTAACAATTGTTTTAAGTTTGTTTTAACCATTGTTAAAAGTTTGTTTTAACTATTGTTATCAAGGAAATATGCTAAAGCAGAGACGCTGATGACCGTCACTGATGCAGTCCATGACATTGCATTTGCTCCAAACCTGGGGAGATCTTTCCATGTGCTCGCCATTGCAACGAAAGATGTCCGAATCTTTAAGCTTGTTCCCATGAGGTGATGTATTCAATTTTTTTTCCTCTCTATTTTAACAGTTATATGAAGAACTCATAACACACAAATTAGTAGTTGTCACTGCAATTTAGCATTTCACGTTTTAATGATTTCATGTACAGGTTTTTTATCAGATGCACTTTTGCAGTTTAAACCAGTTATAAATGACAGAAACAAGAAGCTACCACTGTGTGAATAGATTTTCTGTAACTTGGATAGATCTGACAGAAAGGAGAGCACCTCTACGGGACCCACCAAGTTGGAGGTGCAGATTGTTGCTCAGTTTGACAACCATAACTCCCAGGTGTGGCGTGTGAGCTGGAACATCACCAGCACCCTGCTGGCCTCTTCCGGCGATGATGGCTGTGTGCGCCTCTGGAAAGGTGGGAGGTTATTGTTAGCTTATGTTGATGACTGCTCATCCGTCTTGTTTTTAAATTTCAGTGAATGTCAATGTTGGCATCAGTCAGTTTACTTTGTTTACTTAGTTATTTTTGTAAACAAAACGGTGTGCAGCTCTATTATCTGAGCAAGTATCGGATCGGGATTCGGTATCGGGGGGGGGGGGGGGAAAAAAAAAGCTGAGTTTAGAAATACGGACAGAAAGAAATTAAAATGATAACCTATGATAGTGAAACGTTCATCAGCTTTTACACTTTGCTAAGATGTGTAGGAAAAGATGGACTTGGACTTTGAGTCATTTGTTGATCATGTTACAAAAGCGTGAGCACTGACATTACCCCCTTGCGTCCCTGTGCAGCTAACTACATGGACAACTGGAAGTGCACAGGCATCCTGAAAGGAGACGGCAGCCCACTCACCAGCTCATCTGGTCAGCCCACAGCCATGAGTACCATTGTTGGCTCCTCTGTTCAGACCTCCCAGAATGCCCTGAACGGGATGTCTGCAGGAAGGTAGGTGGTGTGGTGCGTTTGACGCCACTCACCCAGCCCAGCCCGATTCCAGTCAGAACTGACAACTCCTTATGCCTCACACTGACTGGGACTGCAGCTGCTCACTGACAAACTTCCTGGGCCCACACTGACCAAATGTTGCACTCATGCAAAGAGCTTGGCTTCCAGCATACAAGTTGTCGGCATCAACGCTGTGGAGTTGGATGTGTTGTGGTGCTTTTTTATAATAAGCAATTTCCTCTTGATTTGTACAGATGCTTGCAAGATTAGTTTCATGTTTCCACTTTGCATTGTCAGTGTTAGGGCCAACCATATTCTTGGTATAAATAGTAAAATAAACCTGTTCATATAAATTTAAGTTGTTACGATTATTTCAAATAATTTTATCGTGAATACAGCAAACCCATTGTGTAGTTAGGTAATATTTTGTAAATATTAAGAAATTTGATAAGCTTCAGTCTACTACTTCTCAACATCCAACATTGTTGTGACTATTTCCATTTTTAGACGAGCTATTAAATCAAAGCTTAGTAGTTTTTCCTCTTCATTTCACTTTGCAATTTGAATGTAACCTTAAGCAAGTATTGCCAAACTCTTTGCAGAGCAGGACAGCTTGAACAAACCTTATTAACCAACTGTAATGACATAAAAAAATAGAATAAGCACATGCAGTATGGGTATGAATACAGCCACTGACAATTAGGGCTTTAAAGCGAGACTATGTAACTTTTGAAATAAGAGATAAAACAATATTTCTTTTACAAATGAAATGATGAATTTATAAGCAATAAAACTCAGCCTTTCTCAACTCTTGTTTTGTTGCACCAGCCTTACTTGCTCTGGTATGACCAGTGGCTAACTTCTCTGCTAGAGTTACACTATTAGCCTGGTTGACACCAGACCCTTCTCAGTTGTAACTGAGAGTGGGTCTGGGGAAGGTTCATTCACAGCCCATTTCCAAAGGGGTGTCACCAGCGGACGCCGCTCAAATGCCTCTGGGCGCAATTGGATTCCTTCAACCAATCAGACCAACGATCCGGGTGACATCAACGGGTTGCTGCGCTTCGGTGGCCGTCATGTTGAATATAAACAACAAGCTGCTTGCCGTCGCTGCGCTATCGTCATCGTGTAAAGCCCGCCTCAACGGTTGTGATTGGTGCCTCGAATTGGAAAAATTGGAAATGGGCTTGAATGGGCTCTTGACCAGACGGACTTGCAGAGCAAATCTCAAATTTGCCAGAAGGTCGTCAGGGTTTTCCCAGGCTATTACACTATGTCTTGTCTCCCGTAATTGTCGCTTGTAGCCACAGTGGTCGCTGTTTAGCAAACGTTACGTAGGCTTGCTTTAAAATTTGGGTTGTAAATGAGCAGCTATTAACGTTTGATGTTCTATGAAACTAGTAGCTAGTAGATGAACCGTGTTTGTGCTAACGCTGGTTTTGTGAGTTGGTATGTGGCTGCATTTATGTTCAACTAAATAACATCTAACTTAAAGCAACTACAAGGAATTTTGTGTTGATTTTGCTGGCCCCTGTGGACAAAGCAGTAGTGTTTCCATGAGCACTACTGCCTCCTGTCGTAAAGATCTTGGTAGCGGGAACATTTGTTTTGGAAGAGAGTGAATACTATTAATACTATTTTTTTAATTTATTTATTTATTTTTTTACAGCTGTTTGCAGGATCTATTTGTGGCTATTTAAGATTAATAACTGTAATATGAGATAGTGACACAAAGTAGACTTTGTTTTAGTACTGTTCATACACCTCGGTTACATGTAAGCCTATAACTAACAGATTTGGTTGCTCGGTAATATTAATTTTGTTGATAAAGCTAAAGTTATCAATATTCCCTAGTAATGTTATGTCTTCATAATAATAAGCCAACAGCAGAATATAGCTCGGTAGCAAGGCCAACATGAACTGTTATGTTATTATGCGCCAAATCAGGATCGGTTTTAAATCTTTTCAAATCCCACAATTCTCTCCATCTGTATAATAACTGATCAAGGTTGACTTGTTTTTGCCAGTGCTCTATCACTGTTTCCTTTAGCTTTTTGTTGTTCTTCGGTCAATTCTTCTCTTTTCCTCTTTGCTGATACTGCCCCAGTATCAGCCATAACCACAAAACATAACGTCAAAAATGAAATTATCTAAACGTAGTCTCTTCCGGTCTCCTTGCCATAAATAGTTTGGTCTGATTTTGCAGGGAATTGGAACCTATTAAGCATCTTCTCACTGATGGTCTTGTGTGCTTATGTAGGTCATATAGAGGCATCAGTATTACATTAATTTAAAACTCCTTGTAGTTGCTTAACAAAACCATTTTTGTAGTTTTTGACTTAACTCTTGAGTCACCTTTAACCAGAGTAACACAAGATATGTGTACTGTATGGCATTCCTTTATATTAACTCTGCAACCAAAGTTATTTTACAAAACAAATTTGATTTTGTAAAATTATTTTGCACAGGTTTTCTTGCGTTCTAAATTTTCTTTTTAGAAAAATGAGAGAATTGGCGTTGTTGAAGTAATGTGGTATTGTACTGCTTGTTGCATGCAGGATTGGCAAGAGAGCTCCCTTTGCCCCTCCCCTGCGGCAGCTGACCTCTCCAAAGATATACCAGCATCCTGCAAATTACTAATGTGTCCTGTGCAACAGCTACCATTTGTCCTTGTGTTAAGGCATTTGAAATGTGTGTCATGTCCTAGCTCAATACTTAGGTATTACTGTTTAAGGGCTCTGTGTTGGGATGAAAACTGCATGGTTCTGTTCTTCACAGCTTATACTTTGTTTTGATTCCAACATGTTTGCCAGGGGTTCACCTCTTTTAATAACATTGCACATACACCTTTAAAAAAATCAACCTCTATCACTACTCTGTAAGCCATTTCCCTCTCTTTTTGGTTTCTAGAGCATACATGCATTCTTTCTTTCTATTCTCTCATTTCTACTTTACCTTTTGATGTGTTTCTCCACTCTATTCCATTGTCATTGTCTTCTCCCTGTCCATGGTTTTGTCGTCTTCGTCTTCATCTATTTTTTTGTTGCTTCAGGTATTTCTTTCCGCCCCTGGATCCTCCCAGAGCGGGGACCAGGTATGGTCACCTGCTGCCTCCCTCCTCTCTCATAGAGCACTGTGATGCTGAGCCCATTCAGCCTCAACAGGCTCTTCCCTACAGACTCTCCTCTAGAGCACTGCTGCCCTTACCAGAGGCTGAAGGACAGTGATTTTTTTTTTTGTGGGTGTTTTAGCTCAATAAGAAAGGATGTGGTTGGGGGGATGGGCATGAACCACACAAGTGCCATTCATTTCTAATAAAGATCCTTTGAGATTTGTCTATTTTCTGTTTTCTAATGTTTTGTTCTTTTTCCTGTGCGTGAAAAGGTATTAGATGTTATGACGATTTTGTGAAATTTACATTATATGTCAGTAAAGCCATTTTGATACCATTTAAATAGTCTAAAGCAAGTGTTAAATGTTAATTTCCCATATTTAGTTCTGTATTCTAGTGTTTTAAGTTTATGGAATGTGTGGAATAAAAAGCACATGCATTGCTTTGCTTTTGGGGTCATGAAACATCATCTGTGTCGGCTGGTTAATGTTTCTGGACACTTGACGACCTCAACTATCAGTGCCTGCAGAGGGAATGTTATCATTCAGCGCTCATGGATGGTTCAAAATTGCACATGGTGGAAGTCCAAATACCCCAAGATATTAAAATGTTATTTTTGACTATTTTTGCTTCACACACACAAACACACTGACAGCGTTTATTCATTCACTACCATGTGGAACTCCTATGGAATGAGCACATGATAATTCTTTTTTGGGAAATTCTTCATCCACTGTAATTTTGAATGTTGAGTTGAAAATCAGTTAATCTATTCTGAAACGTTAGGGTTCTTTGACTGGTTGTGGCCTATTTTACGGAACAGAAAAATCAGGAACAGCTCTGGTCAGATTCAGTTCTTGTTTCAGGTCTGATTTCCCTGCTGAAGTGTCTCTGAGCAAGTAACTGATCCCTATCAATTCCACTTCTTTTGAGTTGTTGCTGAACCTGGCTTCTGAGGGCGGATACAAGAGATTTCACTGTGGGGATCAGGCAGTTAAGGAACAGATTATAGGTGAATGAGGCATTTCATCTCCTGGTTTTACTAAAATTAGAAATGGGATGTCATTTCTTTTGATAGGGAGGATAACATTTCATTTCATGGATCACTCATAGATGCCCTTTCAAAAACTGGAATGCATAGGATGCAGCTGTCTGCTAACTAAGCCATTCTCGCAGCTGTTTTGCAGAACACTTGATACAACAAACTCCACACTTGGCCAGTAACTATCATACTGTACATAGATGCAATTATTTCCTTGTGAATGATAGAAACAATGCTTTGCTTAACTGATTTCTGTAGTATTTTTTATTGCCATTACATTATGGCTGGAGTCTAAAAATAGGTTTCCCCCTTCTTTCATTCATTTTATAAGGACAATTGACACAATGTGGACTATTTTCCAAACGGTCCCAAGTGTCCAAGTCCAACAGAATGATATGAATCCCATCCTATCATGATTGACAATTTCCTCCCTCTTAGTTTTGCTGTCCAATCAAAGCCGATTAAATTAGTTAAGTCCCGCCCACATGACATGACTCTCAGGCGGGCTTCCTGTGGTTTCTGGGAGCTGCTTGCTTGGTACTCCGAACTGTTGTACGGTTTGTTTGTTTTTTTTGTTGTTCCCACTTTTAAGAAATAATGAAAAACGTAACTGTTTGGGAAGTTATTTTTGGAACTTAACTAGCTACACCTTGCAACGTGTCTAACAAACGGTAGAGTTGGAGAAGAACCGTGGTCTCTCGGCCCCTCTTCGGGAGTAACGTTATTGAATGTGAGTTGAAGTCCAACTAACGTTAACGTTATGATTTAACAAATTATCTTGCTGAAATGGACCAGTCTTAAGTACGGATTTAGCTTAAAGTAGCAAGCAGGTTTTACTAGTTACATTTTCAATGTTGTCTGTTACTTGTATTCTTACAACACTTCTCTCTAGCTAACTTGATAAACGAAGATATTACATCAATGAGATAGTGGAGTAACGTTAGTTAACGTTAGCTCAAATGCGGGGCGTGTTGTTGATTTTGACAAACCCACTTGTTTTTAGCAAGTAACGTTATACTAGCTAACGTTAGCGTTAAAAGTTAGCTAATATGCTAGTTAATTGCTCTCAATTTGTTTTGTAGATAGCGGAAACTGTAACAAACTGTATAACGTTAGCCGCGAAATAACATTCATGAAAGTATTTAAAAAAAGAGTAACGTTGTTTGCGAACAAATAACTTTACTTTTTGTCACTGGTTTTCACAGTTGTATGTAAGGTGGTATCAACAAGCTGGTCATTTCTTAATAGACATCCGTGCCACTGCACTGTAAAGTTTGCACAAGCTAAGTTTCGAGTTTTTAAAGTAATACTAACCTTCCCTTTTATTTCCCTTATTCATTTTTCCTAGACATTACAGATGGTCTTCACCTGAACAGAAGTCAAGCCACATTTGGCTGTCACCTTGCTCCATTCCGAAACATGGCAGATAGTTTTTACAAGTTGGAAGATGAAGCCTTTCCCAGTTTCCTTTGCAAGTCTTTGGACAGCACCAGTGGCCGTGCCACACTGGAGAATGTGACATTGGGTTCAGGCCCAGGACTTCCAGTGGCTGCCTCTACAGTGGCTAAAATTAAACCTGGGTCTGACAACAGGTGGGAGGGAGCATGCTTCTGCTTTGGACAGATGTGACTTCTTGTGGAAACGCTTATATGCATCATTCTCTGAATCATCACACAAGCTATTTGACCAGTGTGACTAAGAATGGATGCTGAAATAATTCCAATTCCTGTTTGGAGCTTTGTGTTTGTAGTAATTGTATAATTTAGTTGCTACTTCAAATAGGAAGTATTAATATGCACACTGTTTATTAATATTAAACGTATGTCCAAACTGCACCAAATTTGACAAAAAAAATAGATAGGAATGCATTATGAGACATGTCTGCCAAATATAGAACTGCATAGGGATATTTGTTGATAAGAAGTTGCTGCAGCCCTTTTTGGTTTCTGAAATTTTCCACAAAAATAACAGAAACCGCGCAGAGGATGTTCATACTGATTCAATATTCAGCTGCTAAATGTATTTTTTTGGAGCACTAACCATGATGTAGAGTTGTTTAGTGTATTAATAATCAAGTTGTTTTGTTAAGCAGTTCTATGTTCTCTTGCTTACAGAGGAGATCCTGTTGAAGCGTCATATCTGGAGGGCAGAGAGCTGCAGCAGGCCAACTCACAGTCATCTGTTAGAGAACAGCCCAAGTTTGCCCTTAGCTTCAAAGATGACTTGTAAGTATACATCTAGTTTAAAGCGTCTGGTATACTCGAGCGCAACATCATGCACGGGCCGCCGTAGATGGTGTGCGCGTTACGAGCATGCACGGAGTTGTTTATGCTCAACGCATTGTTCGTTGCAGTATTCTCCGAAACACCAGAGGGCGAACAAACAAAATAATCTGTAAATACCGGTAAGCAAGAAGTAGAGAAGAAGAGACCGGAAGTAAAGGGAAGCAGGCTGCCTGGCAACAGTAGTAAACACATCTGTGTTACACCGACGTGCCGCGAAACATTACATTTTATCTACTGTAATAATTAACATAACTGTTGTTTATCTCCAAATCGAAATGACTCTCTGCCTGTATTAAGAACACTCTTTCCATGAAGCCGTTTTTTAGCTTTGACTAAACGATCTCATGTTTTTCCACACTCCAGCAAAATGTTTCTTCTTTTCCCAGTGTGGTGTCTCTCTGTGAGCACATATTAAGGCTGTTTGACTCACTGTGGTCATGAAGAATCACACAGATGTTTGTACAGATAAACCTGCTCTTCCCAGCCGACCTTGTTGAACTGAAATTGCAGCGCGCATAGTTACAAAAATTCAGAGGTGCACGATAGAGCTGTCAATCTTCCTTATAATACCATTCGAATGTCCTTTTTTTTTTTTTTTTAATATACAAATAATATTCAAATATTTAATGCTTAAATGCAGCTGTTATTAATATGTACTACACTACTCAGGCGTATGCATTGTCAATGCCACTATCAGCACATGGTTGTTGTTAAGCCCCTGACACAACAACCCGACGGCTGACCGTCGGCAGAAGAGGCAGTCAGTCGGCTCCCCAAGGTCCAAAAAGTGCCTTGGAACACACCGAAGCAATGCCGTCTTGAGCGTACGTTCTGCGCGTGTGCGAGACGTAATACAAAAAATTAAAACCGGAAATGACAACGCGTCACGTGGGTCTGGCTTCTCCAGCCAATAGTAATGGCGGCTTATTAGAAATACGATCTTGTATTTTACGAAAATAGTTCACTGAAACGTGTTTCTGAAAACATTTTAAGCGAGAAATAGGCTTTGAGTCTTTGAGGCTTTTGAGTTGCTGAATCTGTCTTCATTTCAGATCGACAAAGGTCAGTTTAAAAGATTTTGTCAGATTTTGAGAGGCGTTCATCACTCATCCCGCTCGTCATTTCCGGGTTACGGGCACTCCACCTGAGTCCGACTGCCCGCCCTCAAACCCAGCAAGTCAGGTCGGCCAAAATGAAGACAGACTGTCCGACAGCTGATTATCGGGTTGTTGTGTCAGGGCCATTACACATTTGTCCACTAGAGGGACTTCTAACATCAGCCTGCCCTTGAAGGCATGGATGTACTAAGAGAACTGGATACAGCGTTCGGCGCGAAGCCCCGTTCATTCCAATGAGAGTTGCTCAAAAGCGCATAAAGCAGTCATGGAGCTCGAATAATACCCGGATCGTCCTTGTTGACTGACCCAAGACGTCACGATGCTCATGTGCACTAAACTTTGTTTGTGTTGTCGTAGCAACACTGCGCGTTCATGAGGTTGTCTCTCGTGTCTCTTACAAGTATACGGCATTCTCTTAATACATCCATGGTATACTGGGCAAACTCATAAACTTGCCGTTTCATTGTCTAAAATATTCACTAACGTTAAACACTGTTTTCGTTGTTCCTGATCGTTTACATGCTAATCTAAATAAACGATGGATGTATTTAGAGAACCAAGGAGATGTAATCATTATGTCGTGCTACTAGCTAGATACTAGCTAGCACTAGCTACAAAGGTTAGCCTGCAGTTTTGAGAACAGAGCTTTTCTTTATACATCCATGGCTTCATCTCTCATCCACGTTACAGGCTTTACAGCACACAGCCCTTGGATGTATCATAAGATAATTGTTAAACCCGCATTGGCTGTTAGAGACGTATAAGATGTTACGTTAACGTTAGCTAGCTAACTAGCTCCATTATTTAGCTTGACCTGCATTCTGCTTTTTTAGCTTTTGCAATAAACCAGGTCGAGTGATAGTGACACTGTATTAAAGCAGCCATATTATGCTCATTTTCAGGTTCATAATTGTATTTTAAGGTTGTACCAGAATAGGTTTACATGGTTTAATTTTCAAAAAACACCATATTTTTGTTGTACTGCACCGCTCTCTCTCACTGCTGCAGATCCTCTTTTCAGCTGGTCTCTGTTTTAGCTACAGAGTGAGACCTCTTTTCTTCTTCTTCTGTACTATCTTTGATTGCACTTGCACATGCCCAGTAGCTCAGATGTAGATCATGTCAGCTAGCTAGCTCCATAGACAGTAAAAGAAAGGCTGTTTCTACAACTTCGGTCAGTTACAAGGCAGGATTAGCTGGGAGACTTCTAAATGAGGGCGCACATGGAAGTAGTTCTTTTGTAGATTATGGTGAACTTGTGTGTGTTGTAGCAGTGCTTTGCTATTGAGAACGAGGTAGCATGCTAGCGTTAGCATTAGCTAATGTTGCGGTTAGCCTGCTCGTTTCGGCTTGTGACGTCACAAGCCGTGCCAATTTTGAACAGCTCACCCAGAGACTGAAGCCAGGACACATTCAGAAACCGTATCTCATTCTAAACAGCATGGGTGGATTTTTTTCAAAGTTTGTATGTGTGTGGAAGCACCAGAGACACAACATAACACCCCAAATCCCAGAAAAAGTGTTTTTTTCATAATATGGGCACTTTAAAGTTACAAAAAACAACATTTTCCTTATTTTAAAATTAATTATCTTAATTTAAGATTAATACTGAAATTTTCACTCATAGCTGATGACACTAATGAAGTTACATCCCGTTAGAGGCTTTACAGCATACAGACATTCATACATCCCTCAGATGTATCATAAGATAATACCAAGGATGTAATAATAGAACACATGGTGAATTACAGTCATTAGCTATATCCATTATTACAGCTACAGGACCTTGGAAGAACCGTCATATAGTGGGCGGGTGCAGTCCCGTGGGTCTGCTTGCATTCATTATGCGCGTTCTTCATACCTAGTTTAATAACTCTGGATTCGGCTACTAGTGAATGTTAAAAATGTTTAAAACATGACGTTTTAAACAAGGACCCTTTTTAAGGGCATTTTCACACATACGTCATTTGGTCCGGACTTTCAGACTTTTTTGTTTGATCCGAACCAAAATTAGAGGTGTGAAACCTCCCCCGGACCACGGTCCGGATCAAAAGACCAAATTTTGGTCCGATAAAAAGAGGTGGTCTCGGTCCGGACCAAACTGAACCATGGCCCGGTTTGTTTATAGTGTGAAAGCATTTTTTGGATGGTTCGGACTTTCGGACCAAATACAAGAAGCTCTGGCAGGCTCTCCTTGTGTTACAAGACCGGGGAAGCTCCTTTAAGGAATAGCTTGGTGCTTCGTGTGTAGGCTACATGAGAGAGTGACGGTGAATGCGCTCAGAGCAGACAGCTGTCGGCTATCAGAGCAGAGAATACATCAGCAGTTTATTTGTGGTAGTAAATGTACAGTGTAGGTTTCCGTTTGTCTCTGAATAAATTCTCCAGAAAGAAAGTTTCCGTGTCTCGCTTCTCAACAACACAACAAAACAAAAAGAGAGGCAGTAGGGGAGAGCAGCAGTCAGCTGAAAAAACTCCGACACAGAGAGAGGAGACGAGAGGACGGGGAAGCCCGTCTACAAACCAATCAGTTCTAAGTATCTGGAGACGCAGCTCATGTATGTGATGACGACAGGACGTAGTTTTGTCACGTAGAGATCTTTAGTGCGCTTGCATAACTGCAGTGTGAAACCAAAACTTACCGGATCAAATGTATACAATGTAAAAAAAAACATGAACCTTGGTCTGGACCTTGGTTCGGACTTTCATGTGTGAAAACACCCTAAGTGTTCGGGCTGGTATGTTCATGTACCCCAAAAAAAAAATCTAATAGAAGTTTCTTTCGCCATGCAAGGTCTATGGGAAAAGTCTTTCTGGGCCAGAGGGTTGCAGTTCCACCGTTGGCCGCTAAGCCCATGGTTGCTGTAAGACACGGTGCTGTTCTGGGGGTTTGCTTAAAGGGGACCTAGGTCACGGCGCATTGCATGGAACTTTGTTTACATTCATTTTCCACCACAAGCACACAGCGACAAACACAAATCAACGGTTAGCTAAAGGTTAGCACAATGAAATCATGTTGGAAAGTACAGCCGAAATGATTTGTCATAAACTAAGTAACAAACTATGCTTACGGCATTGAAGCCAAACGGTGCTATCACTACTATTTTAGTGATTTATAGGGAACCTGTTTCTTGCAGATTGTCATGTTACTGAGAATACAACTATTAAAAGGTAATATATGAAGTCAAAGCTAACTCTGACAGCTGTAGGGCAGCTAACATTAACTTTAGCTGTCTCCATGAAGCTCCCAGCTAAGCTAATGTTACTGTAACTCGTGAAGCAATTAATTTAATTCAATTTTATCGTATATTTATAGTATATTTGTAGTATCAAATCATAACAGTTATCTTGAGACACTTTACAGATAGAGTAGGTCTAGACCACACTCTATAGTTTACAAAGCCCCAACAATTCCAGTAATTCCCCCAAGAGCAAGCATTTAGTGCGACAGTGGTGAGAAAAAACTCCCTTTTAGGAAGAAACCTCGGCAGACCCAGACTCTTGGTGGGCGGTGTCTGATGGTGCCGGTTAGGGGTGTGATGAACAGTGGCAATAATAGTCACAATAAAGATAATGGAACAGTGACTACAAATGGTAGCTGTAGTAGTTCATGTCATAGCAGGGCACTGCAGGGTGTTACAGGATGTAGCGTGGCACAGCAGAGCATAGCAGGACGTAGCAGGACGCAGCAGGACACTGCAGGGTGTAGCAGGGAGTGCAGCAGGGCCACGGCGACAGCTGCAACCAAGATCTTGGTGCCATCCTCATCCAAGGAAATATGCTGGGCGAAAAAAAAAAAAAAAAAAAGACTCCGGGGAGTAAACTCCCCAGAGCTAGGTTAGTAACAAGCATTTCTAGGACATGGATGCATACAAATGGAAATAGAGAGGAGAGAGCAGCTCAGTGTGTCCATAGGAAGGAAGGAAGTCCCCCGGCAGTCTAGAACTATATTGGGCTAGAACTCTCCCCAACCAGATCGGGCTGTACTGGCCTGCTTCCCTCTACTTTGATTATATTATTGATTATATGGTAGATGAATCTGACGACTATGAAGAGAAGCAGGTGGGCCGGGCTAGGCGGACGCTGCAACTCCTCACTCCCTAACTATAAGCTTTATCAAAGAGGAGTGTTTTCAGTTTACTCTTAAATGTGGTGACGGTGTCTGGCCCCCGAACCCAGACTGGGAGCTGGTTCCACAGGAGAGGAGCCTGATAGCTGAAGGCTCTGGCTCCCATCCTACTTTTAGAGACTCTAGGAACCACAAGTATCTCTGAATTCTGGGAGCATAGTGCTCTAGTGAGACAGTAAGGTACTAAGAGCTCTTCAAGATATGATGATGCTTGACCATTTAGAGCTAACACACAAGCTGCAAGAAGTAAGTTATACTGCCCCTCTGGACTGACTTTGTTTCACAGAGAATAACATTATCTCGCATCCCGTTCACTGTTCAGGTCGCTACTTCAGGCTGCGCCGCTGCAGCCGACAGTAACGTTACACAACGCGGATGAAATTGTTCGAAAAAATCGTTATATTGTTTTGAGGACAATGACATGGCTGGATAGCTAGCTTGTCTTTTTGTTCAACATACTGTCAAATTATTTTTACTGATTGCCAACTGTACACAATGTTTTTGACTTTGGATCTTGCTAGCATAGCGTTAGCTTTCTGCCTCGTAGCTAAACTGAAGGGTTCTATCAGCTGAGCGGACTATAAATATCTCCGGTTGCTAAGGGTGGCAAGTTATATCTAAGGTCCTTCCTAATTCCTGGGGGAGTGAACGTTTGCGTTGCATAAGAACCTTATGGATGGGAATGATTGTTCCAGGTATTAGTCAAACCGTCAGGTGTAACCAGGGAAACGGAGTTATTGTTTGGATAAACTTTAGATTTCAATTGTAAATCTAATTAAAATATAAACTAATGGTTTAAATGTTATTTGGCAAGTGACCATGGTATAAGTGGGTTAATGCCCTTCAAGGTGTCCATTGTCAGATATTAATGGACGACGGCGAGGCGTGAACCGTCCGACGTCGTAATCTGAAGACAGACACACTCACACACACACAGATATTCTTTAGTTTTGAGTTGGATGCAAAATATTGTCACCTAAAAGAATGTGTGTGTGTACCCACGTAGGTTGAATTATTTCACTAAATACTTTTACAGTTATGTACATTTGGCAGAGAGAAATTAATTTACAGTCAATAATACTAAAAGTATGATGTAGTATAATTATACTTCAGTTTTAGGTTTCCCTTCTGACCAAGATGTTTTTCCTCCATTTCCTGCCCAGAGACTACTGATTAAATTAAGCTTATCACTAACTCGGGTACTGCTAAGAAGCTGTGCATTTTCCCTGTCAAATAAACAAATAATGACAGCCTTATTTTAATAAATACATGTTTTTGTATGCAGTATGTATTACTATATAGAAATGGACATGCATAATGTCTGTCTATAGTGATTTATATTCCACCTTCTTTTTCCATGTCATTTTGATGTGGTCCTTATTATTAACATCCATTACAGGGACAATGCGGATGACTTCATCGCAGCCCACCGGCTTTCAGACATGCTGCTGAAGATACATTTGGATGAGAGCACATTTCAAAACCGAGGCTCCATGCTGGGGCTTCCTCCCACACAGATGGGCTCAGTCCACGGCCGGCCTACAGAACTTGGAACAGGTAAATGCTGTTGCACCTGTCAAGCTTTATAGGTATACCACTGTGCCAATACTGGCCATCCCCCGAATCAGTGATTATTCTTTTCTTGATAGGAAAACGTATAGGAGTTGGCTTCACCTAATACTGCATGGATGTACTGTATATGGACATATGGTTGCGCGTTCTGATATATAGAAGAAATCATTCTTATTAGTTGTGCTTTCTGATATGTAGAAGAAATAATTCTTATTAAAAGATCCATTTTCTTTGAATTCTACTAATGTACATTTATTTTTCCTCTTTTTTGTCTCTTCTGACAGATCTGTCAACAGGGCTTCTGACGTTTGCCCAGTTTGGGCATAAAGATGGTACAGATGCACAGGTACCAATAGCCCTTGACCAGTTGGCAGTTGTACTTTTTATCTGTGATGGCTCTTTTTCAGTAATTTATAGACTCAACCCTGGTCATATAGGTAATAATACAGTTCATTCTGGCTCATAAAATGTGGACCTTTTACATGTGCATAACAACAAGAGAAAGCCATTTGACCCATTTTAAGGCTACCTCATATAATTAAAAACCTATCCATGAAGAAAAACAAGTTAAATCCTATTTTCAAATATAGATTGCAATTTTGTCTTTTAAACAATGGGCAAATATGTTCTTTTCCTGGGCAATTCATACAGGTTCAGCCCTTACCAGCTACAGCTGAGGAGGACAGTGTGCAGAGTGAGGGAGTAGACAGTGACCATTTCAGTGGCAGTAACTCAAGCTTCCTGGCAAATGAGAAGCTCATGTCTGTGGACAGCATGAACAGCGATATCACAGGTTCATACATCCTTTATTTGAATTGCAGAAAAGACATGTCAATTCTTCAGACATGTTGTGAACATTTGTTTGATTTCCAGATGATGACATTGATTCAAACAACCTGCCTGATGATGAGCTGGAGCTGTATTTCAACAAACTGGTGCCTCCCGCTATGCAGAGAGGCAGAGTGGAGGGCCAGGAGATTCCTGCAACAGTAAGACTCTTCTCCCCTTTGAAACACGTTCTACTTTACCAACTGTTTCTCTTACACCTACCAGGATTAGTGAGCCGTTACATAACTGTTACTTTTCATTCAACTCTCATTCACATAAACTATTTGTCTTAGTGTCCCCATAAATGTATTTTATTTTTCATAGCGACTGCCGGGTGCTACTGACCACTTATCAAACCCAAGTTCTACAGAACCAGAACAGTATAGACACCAGTTTCTTGATGACTACAATCAGGTGAGCACATTTACACCCTTACTGTTTGTGCCCATGTGCTGCTTCCAGTTCATATGGAGAGGACTATAAATATTAGGCCTGTTACAATAATAAATAATTAATTACGTTAATTAAGTATCATATATTTGGACATGACCTCAGTTATTTTAGCTGACCTCGATATTGCCCTTTGTGTTTACATGTGTGTTTGTATTAGGGCTGTCAAACGATTAATTTTTTTTGAATCGCGATTAATCGCTGAATGTCTATAGTTAATCGCGATTAATCGCATATTTTATCACATTATTAAAATTCTATTATTTTGCATTTCAGAACAGTTTTAAGTACATCGAAAGCCATTCTTACCAGTGTGTCTTGATTGGAATCAAATGAATGCAAAGAAAGTTACTTTATGAACTTGATTTTAAGATTTGTAATTATTTAGTTACTGTCATTATTGCACAATTCCTCCGAGTACCTAACTAAAAAACTAAAATCCCTATCCTTACTAGAGTCAATATAGTGTTTAGTAACTCCTAAATAATGTTGATTCCTCACTGACGTCCAGTGATCACCGGTTAATGAGACAGCATTTGCAGCACCTTGCAGCAGTTCCAGTGTGGCTGCTTTCTCCGTGTGGTATATGTATGGTGAAACTACTGTCCCCCTCGACGGCAACGAGACAGGTCAACCGTAGTACGTCTTTAAGACCCGAGTCCTCTACGATGCTGACAGGTCTGCACTTAGTTGCCACCCGCTAGCGGGTAGCATCATGTTAACTGTACTACTATGTTTAGCTCGTAGGTGGTAGCTCAAGCTTGACGTGCTTCGGTGATATTTTAATTCGGCTTTACACGATGTGCATATGGCTTTCGACTTGTCTACGAGCCGTCCAGGAGTTTTGGAAAATAAAAAGCTCCATTCAGTTATTGCTGCTGTGTTTCTCCATCATGCTGCAGCCTGCAGCAGCATGATGTGTTAGGAGGAAGTGGCAGCTTGATGAGAAGTAACGGTGCTGCAAAGGGTCAAAATAGTAGCCTGTTAGGCACGACGCAAAGCCAAGTGAAGTGTAAAATAAATTAATAAATGCCGGCATGCGATTTAAAAAAAAAAAAGAAAAAAAAAAGAGAAATGAATCGCGTTGTGTCGGCCCTTAATCGCATCGCGATTAACGCGTTAACGCTGACAGCTCTAGTTTGTATACATAAGAATGTCACCAACATTTCAGCCAACATGTTGCCAGAATAAACATCAGGGTTTTCCCTACCATTTGGGACTTAGGCACAGCCTCCTTTCAAACCAGGGGCTCAACCAGGGTTGACTATGTGTTTGAAAGGGTTAACCCTGATCGATCGACTCGGCTTTGCGACCCAGCTTGAAAGGTGGGTTGGACCTAGGGGTGTTGAAATAAATCATTGCATCAATGCATCGCGATGTGGACCTGGACAATTCTGCATCGATGCAGTGACAGACCATAATCGATTATTGCCTACTTACTTGATTTTCCGGGTTGCTGCTTTTTTTGTTGTTTCTGTCTGTCTGCCGTGTTCAGACTCTGCTCCACTTCAGGAAGTGTCTTTTTTAAGAGCAGATACAATAAAAAGGGGATCGTATATATCTGACTGCTTGAATTTGTTGACGAATACCATGTGTACCAATATATAATAATATTGGGGAAGGGGACGCACTGAGATGCATTGTGATGTCGATTTGAATCGTTGACCGGATAATCCTAATCAAATCGTGAGACCAGTGAAGATCCACACCCCTAGTTTGACAAGGGTCGGATAAGGGTCGATTTCAATGTGAATTGCACACGACCAGGGTCTCTAACAATGGGGGCGGGATCAATTATGTGATTGGTTGGAAATGAGTGTGCCACAGTCGTCACAGCACACTTTGAAAAAACAGCAACACAGATTTTGTCTGGCAGTGCTTTACAGTTGGGTTTTCACAGGCAGCTTCAACAACAGCAGAGCAGAGTGGTTGAATTAATTCCCTATGAGAACAGTCCGCTGACAGTGAGTTCCCGGATGTTCACTAGTCGTAGTAGTAGTAACTTTTGCAGAGCCGTAGCTGAGTTTTACAGGCAAAACTGCCCGCGGCGGCAACGGACCAATCCCGGAAGACATCACCACATTCTTTTTTTATTCTTTATTAAATTTTTTTGCTGGTGAGAGTTACAGGAGTGCATATGTTGTGTGATATGACATATAATGAACACAATAATCATTGTTTAGTTATCGACTGTCTTCTATGTTTAAGAGATTATGGAGAAAAAAAACCTTAGTTGCTAGTCACTTCAGCTTTGCACAAAGGGGATAGACAGTCCATTAAACATATGGGGGGATTTCGTTTGTGTGTCCCGATTATTAGGGGTCCAAGCCCGAGTCTGTAAGAACGGGCAATAGCAAAGCTATGCCGTTCATACAGCAGGGCTGTAGAACCCTATTGTTTTTCTACTGATTTTTCCTCTTCTTCTTCATCATCATTAGGGGTCCAAGCCCGAGTCTGTAAGAACGGGCAATAGCAAAGCTATGCCGTTCATACAGCAGGGCTGTAGAACCCTATTGTTTTTCTAAAGGTTTTTATTATTATTCTTCTCCGCCTAAAACTCCGACTACAGCCTAAACCAGGGGTGGCGAACCTGTGGCTCTTGAGCCGTATGCGGCTCTTTGCCTGCTCCTGTGAGGCTCTTACTGTGTGGCTGGGGGCTGTGTCATTGGTTGATTGTTTTTAACTTTTCTGAAACATACAGTATTTCAGATAAGTAAAAAAAAAAACACATTTGAATGCATCTGCCAATACTGCCAATACATTTGCCAATTATTTTAAAATGGAAAATAATGCAGCAGAGTTTTGAGGACAGATTCTGCAACCTGAGGAAAAACAGCGGCCACAGATCACCTTCCTCGTTAACCCTTTCACTGCTGAATCCGATTGTTTGAAAGGCGCTTTAGTGACAAATGAGTGAGAGAGTTGCTTCGAGTGGCCACAACCGAGTTCAACCAAGACCTGAAAAGGATTGTGGATAACAAAGACTGTCAGGTTTCCCACTGAGTCAATCTAAGTGAGAAAAAAAAACTATGAAAACTGCTATGTATTATGACTGTCATTAGATCTGGAAGACACTGTTGCTGTTGTAAGTGTGGACGTGCATGTGTTGTGTGGCTTTTTGCTATGGTGCGTTTTTTTTTGTGGCTCTTTATACCTAACTGGTTGGCCACCCCTGGCCTAAACCGTACATGGTGGGGGGTTGCCGTTTTCAGGACTGGTCCCAAACTCCGCAAGGACCTCAGGCGCAAAAATTGACCCACTTCCACCACTAGGTGGCGCTATAGCAGAAGAAACGCGTTTGACCCTATAACTCCCACACCGTACACCTGACATTTAAGATCCATATATCCACGCGTTCCCTGGATCCAACTGAATCACGTGATATAGGCCACGCCCATTTCCGCCTAGACTTTTATGCGTGAAAAATCGCGATTTATCAAAAACCTACTTTTTCGAACTCCTCCTAGACCGTGCGACCGATCTGCACGAAACTTGGAA
Source organism: Sander lucioperca (assembly GCF_008315115.2). Classification (NCBI taxonomy): domain Eukaryota; kingdom Metazoa; phylum Chordata; class Actinopteri; order Perciformes; family Percidae; genus Sander; species Sander lucioperca. Next base: position 18,210,651 of record NC_050182.1, on the reverse strand, counting down.
TTTTATTATTTATTACGCACAAACAAATTTGTGTAGCTAACTATGAAAACACCAACTTTGCCATATCTCAGCCAAAATAAAGGCTATCAACGCCAAACTTTAGATTCTTGTTTGCCATGACCCTCTGGAGGTGCCACACGCGTTTTACGAAGATTGGTCACTAGGGGGCGCTACAAGTAAAAAAAGTTTATATCTCATGAACGGCTCATCCAATTTTTACAAAATTTGATGGGCACCATCTAGGGACACTCCTGAGGCCAGGTCTAGAGTGGGGTACTGAGAGGTCAAAGTGGGCGTGGCCTATGGGACCCAAGTCTAGATTCACCACTTACACTAATGTGAACAACTTTAAATTTACAGGGTAGATAGACAATGGGTCATGGACCACACCTACCAAAAATTACACATGTGGACCACTAGGTGGCGCTATAAATGTTTTTTGCCTTTAACTCCCACATTACACATCACACATTAGAAATCCTTACATCCCCGCGCCAACTTTTTCGAACTCGTCCTAGGCCGTGCGACGGATCAGCTCGAAACCTGGTAAGTAGCATCTCCAGATGGACCTGACCAAAAGTTACTCAAGGAATTTTGCTACGTTAAAGTATGCGCATTTGACGACCAAACAAATTTTCATAGCTAGCTACCACACACGTATCATATCATATCTCGGCCAAATTAAATGTTATCAGCAAGGAACTTGGGATCATTGTTCAACATGCCACTATGATGCTCTGTACCAAATTTGGCGAAGATCGGCCTTTAGGGGGCGCTATAAGCAACGTTTATTTGTTTTGGCCAATAACTCAATGCATTTGAATGGGGAATTTGCAATTGCAATATCTCTGCCACAGTACATGCAATCAACACGAAACTTGTCGTGCTTGTTCGGGATGCGGCTCTGAGGCTCTCTACCAAATTTGGCGAAAATTGGCCATTAGGGGGCGCAATAATCAACGTAGACAATTTTTGGCCCTTTTACTCAATGTTAATGGGATATTTGCAATGGAAATGTACCACAGACTTTGCAGCTCACACTTCTCAATATTTACTGACGTTTGCCTCTTACCGTTAGGTTTTGGTTTTTACTTTTGCTTGCTCCTTTGGTTTTTTACAATAAACAAACTTCTTAACCCACCTGACAAAGTTTCTATAACCTTCACAGTGGACAAATTCCACTCTTTTCTCTCACTTTTTCAATCCAAAATCTACACCATTCATAGGAGGCGATACCGTGCAATTAAACATTGCAGTTGGTGCTAAGTGGAGCACCTGTCATAGTGTGATTGGTTATGTCGGTGGCATTGATGCTTAATTTCCCACGAAGCACCCACGGAGCAAAACATAAATCGGCACCTATGACGCCATTTGCAACAACTTGACCACCTCCCCTGCTCCTTCAACCACCACACCTGCCTCCCCACTCCACCCATTTCTCTCTGCTGTCTCCCGCGGTCAGGGGGGTTAAGAAGTTTGTTTGTTGTAGAGCATTCTTAAAGGTGGTCCGTATACAATTGGAGGTGAACCGGTGACCGCTACGTTTGCAACGGCGACGTACCGCAGGCGTCGCGGCTCGCGCCTCTCGATGTTTAGCGACATTTGCCTCCCCGCCGCCCGGCCTCGGGTTCCGCTTTCGCGCGCTCCCCCGGGGCGTCGGGGGCAACTGGCGTGGGTGGCTTGGGCCCCGTCATAACTGCTTGCAGTTCTAGTTATGAATTATTTCTAGGCTTGAGAACTTGTAGGGGTTCTGTTTTTCAGTCTTCATTTTGGTGATGCTGCAGCTACTTTCTTCTGTTCCTCTGCTGTCGGCATGTTGGAGCTTCGCAGGGGCTGGCCGACACAAACACTGGCGCACGCACCAGACGCCAGCCACCACATCACTTGTGTTTACTGATAGCTATCATTTACCTCAGGCTAAATAATTAGCTAGTAAGTGGCGATTTTTGGCAGCCAGCCTTCCAAAAGAAAGCACAATGAAATTAAATGTTAACCGATCATTAACCGTTGACCGACAAGCAGGAAAAGGAGTCTCAGTTCACCCGTGTGTCACGGGAGGCTCTGACACACTTTCCGCACTCCGTATCTGCTGACAGCTGTAGGCTTGTACCACTGTTGATGTTCTGTGCATTGTCATGGACACACGCAGCCACTTACCTGAAACCACTTTCAGGACTGACGCAAGTCCACAGCGGCCAATTCCAGCGCCTGCACCTGCAGGTTGTCAGCTGTGTGTCTGCCTGGTATACTCTCAGATGGCCGATTTAATTCACCGGTCCTCATCAACATAGTTTCATGTGTCACGTAGCTCTCTACAAGCAGAAAAAAAGAGGAGCTTAAAACGCAACTTGCTGGTTCAAAGTTAGGACTAATAAGTTAATTAGCAGTTAAGAAATAAATTTGAATAGCCTATTTATATTTTTATCATGCAAAAGATGTTTTTTAAAACTTTATTTTTTTTATTAATATTGGTTTAACTAATAATATTATGCTAATTGGTGAAAAATCCTATTGTCGGTTAACGGTTAAACGGTTAATCATTAGTATCCCTACCAGCAAGACATGCAACTCCAACCATAAAGTTTTGGTAGACCTAAGTTACAAAAAAAACTGCAATTTAATATTTTGGCCAGTAGAAAATATGCTTGGCCGGTGGATCTTTTCATCTACCCGCTAACTTGGCCTGGTGAGTCAAAAAGTTAATTTGGGACACTGATTGAGATGCATCGATAATCGTTTTATAATCGCATCGTAGCCCTCTAAATCGGAATCGAATAGTGAGCTGCCGGAGATTTTCAAAGACTTTCTTAATTCTTAAGTTACCATCTACTACAATGCTGCCATTACTTTTGTGAATCATATATTTGATTCATATCGAACAACCATTAAATGTTCTTAGAATCTAAGTGTATCTTGTATATCTTTTCTTCAGGAGGACTTCCAGATGCCTAATGTGCGCCTGGCTGCTACAGGTATGGACTCCTGTCCTGCCAGTGATGAGGACACGGAGGATGAGCTTGAGTCTGCCAGAAGGAACAGCAATGCTACCAGAACACGGCTGCTGCCCAGCACCTCCAGACAACTGGTCAGAAATAGAAAACAATAATGTCATCAGATTGTTAAACTCTGAGATATAATAATATACTGGTATTTTTTATTACACTTTCGTCTTTCTGTCACTGTTTTGGCATGGAGGGGAGAGGGTCTTCTCTACCCGCAGTCCACTCCGAAACCTGCCATCACCACACAGCTAGCATACGGTACGGTTTCTCTCTGCTGTTGTCTTTTCACAAAGAACCAGGCTGGTTAAAGTTAACTTAACTGACATCATGCTGGTCTGGCAGAAGTCTGCTGGAACAAGCGCTAGCATTAGCCAATGTCAGCTATCGTACCTAACGCTAGGTGGAAAACAACAGCAAAGAGAAACCGACTTACTTGCAGTTTGGGAGTTCAAGGTGAACGGCAGTGCTGTAGATGTAGGGTAATGCCAGAGGCTTACTGCAGTCAAGCAGTCAGTGTGCACGGAGATGAGAGGCTATTCACTGATCATCCGTTCATACAATTTGTTTTTATCTGTGTGTGCATGTGTTTGTGTGTATACATTTGGGTACAGGTTGGAGAGAGTAACCGTCCCAGTTTCAGGCCAGGCTTAGAGGGAGGCAGTTCTGATGATGAGGCTTCCAGTGGGCGTGGCGGTCCATCTCTGTCTGGGATTGAACACAGACGATCTGCTGAGGGACAAGTCATCAACCCTCCTGTCACAGGTACACAAGAGCATAGTCTCCTCTTTCCTGCACAGCTCTGCAACAAACTCAAGGTTTTTATCACACCGGGTGGGGCAATGTCATTTCTGAACACTGACTAAAGAACATACTCTATCCAAAATACGCTAATGCCGCTCTGTGCGTTCAAACAGAGCATCGATTAATGTTACACTTCAACGTGACTCTTCAGAATTCAATTGTTTTGTTCTTTTTCTCAACTTATTTTTCAGCCATGATTGGCTAGTCGAGCTAACGTCTTGTAGCTTATTTCAGCTAGCTACGGTTTATGGGGTACCACCTCACGTGCATCTAGCGGTCCCGGGCTTAGAGGGACACCCGGGCTTCATTTGGGCAGGCACTTTGTGGCCAGGTAGGAAAAATGTTCAGGGGGTTGTTTGAGTGTGTTAAGTGTTTTTATGGTCTTTTGTGTTTTTTTTGGAGGCCAGATTTACTTCAGGGATAATGTCAACATCTGACTGTATTGCACATAGCAGCATCAACAACAACTTAACATTAGTCTCATGGAATGTGAAGGGCCTTGGTCATGTAATTAAGAGGTCGCGTTTTCTCGCGTCTTGAATCATTGAAGCCAGACATCATTTTTCTCCAGGAGACGCACATTGGTGCAAACGAACAGCTTAGATTAAGAGCAAACTGGATTTCTCAGGTTTTTTAAGCGGCTTTTACTCGTAAGGCGAGGGGGGTTGCTATTCTTTTTCGTAAAAATATTGCATTTCACCTTGACTCTGACGGCAGACTCTTACAGCAGATACTTAATGATTGAAGGTCACATTAACTTCTTACCAGTAATAATCCTTTATATCTATACCTTTTTCAGTAACCTTAATATTCCACAACTAGATGCCGTATCTAAAGACGACATTGACGCCCCAATCTCTAAGTGTGACCTTTTGGAAGCTATTCCAGCATACCCCTCTGGGAAAGCAGCAGGCCCTGGTAGCTTAGGCTGCAAATTTTACAAGGCGTTTCATAAAAAACTAGTCATTCATGTATCTATGGTGTAAAATTTGGTAAGGTTAAAAACGTTGTCAATCTCAGGGTTTCCGCGAGGTCTTAAAAAGTCTTAAATTTCAAAATCAAAATGTAAGGCCTTTTAAAAAGTCTCAAATTAGCTGAGGTATTGGGTCGAGGTCTTAAATCATTTTCAACTTGTCTTAATTTTCCCTATATCCATGTAATGCTACCCTACGGAGCAATGTTTTTTTTTTTTTTTTTTTTTTTAGTCTTTCTTTCGTTTGTGCAAAACAAATTGGCTGTATTAGCAACATGCAACTTAAATTGCAGGCAATCAGCTTTTGTGTTATTGGTGCGAGCCTCTTTCGGATTAGCCTACCACAGACATAAAACAGATTTTATTCTTTAGGCATGTGGAAGTGCAAGTTTAGCGATACTTGGCTTGAAAAACTGAATTTAAGGTAAAAATCCAGGTGCTTACAACGTATTTGAAGCCTACTGCTTCTTATGCGAGCGAGAAAGCAATTAAACTGGGAATGTTGGGTATATGGGCGCTGGAGTCTCATGCAGAAAGTGATAAAACATCTAACATGTTGGGAAGGTTCTCCAGAAAACTACAGCCAGCCAGTTCTGCCTAGTATCTGGCGGCCCCGGCCCCAGCACTCCTCCACACTGCCTAGGTGAGACCAAGACAGCAGCTCCGCAAGTCTGTAAGCGACCTCTGTGTCGATTTTGGTTCAGAGCCAACAGAGTGGAGGTGGTTGGGTACGGAAACCCGGTGCCAATATGTAGGCTATCTACCGGGCCGAATAGCAACACGGATTTCGGTGCCTCATTTAGGTGGCACTTAAATGTCTGCCCTGCTCTCATGGTGCTCTGAAACAGACATCAGAGGCAACAGAAGCATTGCAGCATGTGATGCTAATTAACATTACACTTTGCAGCAGGTAATGTTAGCCTACCGTTAGCCAGTAGCTGCTTAAATACAGTTAAATGCTGAAAGCTAAACGGTGTAAAGTGTGACAGTATTTCACTGGAAAGGATTCCAACACTGGGACAACAGTCTGCAGTTAAAGACAGAGAGTAGCTGCACCATAGACACAGGTGGTGCTCAGAGCAGAGTTGTCGGAGAAACAACACAGATAGGACGTAAGGGCACGTTCAATTACAGTTGGTAAGCTGGTGGTGCATTCAATGTTATTGTTATTTTTGTTGTGTAACTGCAATTGACTGGTAAAACAAGTTTTGTTCTGAGTGTTACATTTTAAATAAATAATTTTTATTTGACCATATGGCCTTAGCAATAAACAAGCTGTGCTCTTTATTTTAAAGTATCGATTTAGGCACCAAAGCTAAACGATACCCAACCCTACTCTGGGTCCTCCACAGACCAATTAGCATTCTACCTATAATTTCTAAAGTCATTGAAAAATGGGTTACTAAACAAATTATTGAATTCCTTAGCAATAGCCAAACACCTTTACACCATATGCAGTTTGGATTTCGGCCGCGACATTCAACCGAGACTGCATTGGCTATGTTTATGGAAAAAAATCAAATGTTACTTAGATAAAAATGGATGTGTTGGTGCCGTATTCCTAGATTTAAAAAGAGCTTTTGACACCGTCAATCACAACGTCCTGCTATCTAAATTGTCCCATTTAGATTTTTCGGTTCAAGCTATTAATTGGTTTCATTCGTACCTGTCTCATAGAGAGCAATGTACTGTGGTGGGCGGGGTTAGTTCAGCTTATATGGGTTGTCCAGTAGGAGTCCCTCAAGGGTCCATACTGGGGCCCATTTTATTTTCATTATATATTAATGATTTACCTAAATACTGTTTACATGTTGATGTCCAGCTTTACGCCGACGATGCTGTAATTTTTACAGAAGCAAAAAATCCTGAGGAGGTAGCACGCGTCCTTTCAACAGCTCTTACACATATACAAACATGGCTCAATAGATCTTGTCTTATTTTAAATGCAAAAAAGACTGTTTATATTTGTCGAAGCAACCTTATACTACTACACCATCTCAATCGGGGGTGTTTTTAGGCACAGAGGAGTTGGAAGTTGTTAATGAGTTTAAATATTTGGGGGTGATTATAGACTCCAAACTCTCTTTTAAAAATCATGTTAAAATGATATCCAAAAGAATTCAATTCAATCTTTTTAATTTTAAGCAAATTAGAAGATCTCTGTCAGATGCAGCTGCTCTGATGTTCCTTCACTCGATGATATTTTCACACATGAACTATTGCATCACCAGCTGGTCTATGACGGGTTCTACTATCCTAAAACCAATTGAGCTTTTGTATAAAAAGGCACTCAAAACTCTAGATAAAAAACCTTATTCTTATCATTGCAAGATCTTAGAAAAATACAACTTATTAAGTTTTGATAATTTCTGTAAATTTTCCTCAATATGCTTAATTTATAAAGTACTACATGGCTTGGCGCCACCACCACTTCAAGAGTTTATTAAATACAGACAGACTCGGATTACTAGAGCTGTTGTAAACAAGGACTGTGAGGTTCCTTTTAAAAAAAACCTCTTTTAGCCATAATGCACTATCTATTAAAGGTAGTGCATTATGGAACACACTACCCCGAACTATAAGGGAATGTCCCACTCTGGCCACCTTTTAAGAGCCAGGTAAAGGTGTGGCTCAGAGCTAACCAATTGTGCATCCACCTCTGACTGCATGCTGTACCGTATCAGCCCAGTAGAGCGTATTGGTGAATCGTGTCTCCGTTTTAACACTTACTAATGAATTGTTTAGTTTTCTTTCTGTTTTAACATCTATTAATGTGTTATCCTGTTTTTCTTCTCTTTTGTCCTGCTTTACCTAGTTTGATATAGCAAATGTTGCTGCTGTGTATTTATTGTTCTTTTTATTGTAATGGACTACAGATGGAAATTAGCCTTTGGGCTATAATCTGGCACTTTTTACGTGTACTTCTGTATATGTTCATCAAATGTGCATTGTCCTGAAATAATAAAACAAACAAAACAAACAAAACAGGGTGACTAGACACCAGTCCTATAATGCAAATGAGGAATTAGGAGAATTGTTTCAGATTATGTTTCCCAACTCTGTCAGCTGACATTTTTTGTTTTTAATGTCGTGATAAAGGACTTAAATTTCATTTATAATGGTCTTAAAAAAAAGTCTTAAATTTGAATTGGTGAAATATGGAATCTATATGCTCATGATTTATTAATTTGTTTCTCTGACCTGGTAGTGTCAGTTCCCAACCTCCTGAACGACATTAAATTTAAATTTGGTAAACTGTCAGGATATACAATAGCCTGGGATAAAAGTAAATTCATGCCCCTGACGTACAATCTGAGCCCTGCTTTCTTGAAATCCTTGCCATTTAAAGTGGTTACCACCCACTTTACCTACCTTGGACTATAGATCTAGAAACCCCAAGCTTTTATTTAAACTGAATTTTCTGGACGTGGTAGACAAATTAAAAGATAACATTAGGAATTGGAAGCTGCTTCCCCTTTCAATGATTGGCTGCATCAATGCTATTAAAATGGTTGCACTTCTTAAGGTTCTTACCACTTCTTTAAACAACTGGACTCGGTTATCCTCTCGTTTGTCTGGGCTGACAAACCCCCTCGCATTGCTAAAGCCCACTTGCAGAAGAATTTAAGCATTGTTACTGGGCTGCAAATGCAAGGGTTCTCACTTTTTGGCAGTGGGGCTGTCCAGACAACCACTGGTCTAATGTCTCCCCGCTTTGGTTAAAAATTGAGTCCCTGCTAGTTTCAGAAACTTCATAGCGTTGCATTTCCCCTGACTCATTTCCTGGTTCTCCTTCTCCATGAACAACATGAAATCAAGGAGAGGGTTAACTTCTCCTGTTCCAGATGTCTCACCGTGGTCAGAAAGAACAGGGGAGACACTTTGTTCCTCTCACTATGACTCTAGAGTCGGTACTTACTCTGAAGCTACCGGTAATCACCGTCACTCTCTCACTCTACACACACTCCCCACACACACGCCAGCTCGACGCACACACCAGCGCACAAGTATAAACATCAGGACACTTACGTAGGCTACGGTGAAAGCTCCGAACTTCCTGTCGAAAGCATACTGTTTGTGTTTAATCCAGGGTCTGACTTTTAATAATATTAACAATTTTAATAATTGTGTTTTTCTTCTGAAAACATCGTCTGCCTATTGACATTGACTGATCCACTGCCCTCTGGTGGACAGAACATATACAACTTTGATAAAAATATAGGTCTTACTGAAGGCATTTAATGGTCAAAATATTATTAATAAATATTCGAATATATTCTAATATTAATAAACAAACAAACTTTGAATATGATTTTTGGGCAAAAGTCAAAGCCCTACTCAGTATACACCCCTATAACATACAATCACTTGTTCAAGCCGGCACTGATGAATGGAGTGTTTCTGGACTGGAGGAGAAGAGGGCTGTGTTGTATTGGTGATCTTTATATAGATAATACATTTGCTTAATTTCTTCAGCTCTGCTCAGTATCCCCTTCCCCAACAACATTTTTATCACTACCTTCAAGTCAGGCATTTTGTACGGGAGTGTATCCCAGAATTCACCATTGAACCCAAAAGTCACACTTTCTATGATTTACTTCTCTCTCAGCCTGACTCAAAGCATTTGATCTCCCGTTTTGTCACTGCTTTTACAACACCTGTAGAAGCCAGTCATCTCAGGGAGGCCTCGGCCGCAGAATTGGGTGCTCCGGTGTCAGATGAACTGTGGGAGGAAGGTTTGTCCACTATACAGAGCTGTTCCATTAGCTCTAGATAAACCAAATTTAAACCAAGTTTCGTCCCTGCGTGAGAGATGTGGTATCTCAGCTGGATCACTGTCCCACTTATTCTGGCACTGTACAGTATTACGTAAGTTCTGAAGTGACATATTTAACTGTCTTTCCAAACAATGTCAGATAAATATCCAGCTGGATTGTAATCTGGCTATTTTTGGTTGCTCTGACAGTACAGAGGCCCTTCCTTCCCATCAAAAGCAAATTATTAGAGCAGGCGTCATTGCAGCTAAAAAAAATGACTTAATTGGAAGTCTCCACTGTCCCCATGTTTCAGGAGGTGGCTCAATGAAATGCTTTCTATGGCTAAGATGGAACAGCTTCGTTTTAACAAAGGGAATTCTCAAAATTACTTCTTGAAGGTGTGGAAACCATTTTTGATATTACTTGAGAAGACCTAAATGCCTGATTTGTGTGTTTGCTGCTATGCCCTTAATCTGAGCAAACTTTGATCATGCACTCTGATATTCTGGCACCTCTCCATCTGTGTTTTTTCTTTCTTTTATTCTGTCTGTTTCTGCTCTTTTTTATTGCTGTGTTGTCTAGTTAATTGTGTGACTGCCTTATTTCTTTTTTGTTCTCTAGTTGGTTTTCCTGCTTTCTTGATATTTCAAAGTGAAGGCATATATACTGCCCTACAAAGGCAAAACGCCTTTGTAAAAAAAATAAAGGGCTATGACAACCGTAACATCCAAAACGATACGAGAAACCACAGCAGAACGCCGTAACAGCTGTAAGGCTCTTTGCCTTTGTTCCGGCACGCTGAAGTTGAGTTACGGTGTTCTGACTTTGTTTAGCCAGGCATCAAGAGAGATGTTACTGTGCCGCCGTGATGTTACTGTACTCTGGCTTTGTCATACTGTCAAAGTTTGCCGCTTTTAATTGTCACCAAACCACGTAACATACAAACGACACATCTTTGAAATAAAGTGGGGATGGTTCAGATCTGTCAACGTCAGTGACAGCCTGGAGCTAGCTAAATTTAATCTGTGTCACGTAGCGCTAACGGTGATGCTGACGCACCTCCTCACTTGGCGGAGCCTCACATCAGATGCCGAAAACCAATTATTAAATACACAGGCATCCTACCTTTCCATGCAATCCGATATAATCCATGGAAGATATAATCCATAGCAATGCACGTCATCTGCTGTATCCACAACAATCCATACGTGTTTGAACCATATTTCCTTCTTGCAGGTGTTAATGTCAGATCGTACACAAATCCATAATAGCGCTAAGCTAGTTATTGCTAACGTCTGTACAAAGTAGGCTAACCTAAATGGTCGGTCAACTCTGTCAATTTTATCTCAGAATTAAAAAGTAGTAATCCAAGTCGAGTTTGTTGACTGTGCATCTTGAGCAGTTTGGTGGCCCTTAACCCTTAACCAGGGGCGATTCTAGGATCAGACCTTTAGGGGGGCTCAGCCCCTAATGAGAATATGACACGGATACAGTGCCTTGCAAAAGTGTTAAATATAATATATTTATTGTTAAACAATAAATATACCTTTTGTATTCAATTATAATTAAATTATCTTTTATTGAGAAAATATTTCTTGTATTTATTCATATTGTACATAGGCTACTGTACTGCAAAGTAACTTATCTGTCATATTGTTTAACTGTGTTAGTGTTGCCGCACTATCCTGATCATTATAGCACTAAATGGGAACAACCAAAGGTCTTCTATATAATTTAAAACAAATACCATGATGACTAGACCTTGGTTAGGTGTTCTTATAATGGATGTAAGTATGGTGAACAGCAAGCAAATTTTGATTATATGTCAGTTACTGCCTTTTGTTTTTGGCACATGATACAAAGGCAGAGTACAGTAACTGCCAAACAAGGGTCAAAGGTCAATTTTGAGCTCAAGATTTTTTGCATACAAACATTTCTTCATTATAGTAACTAGTTGTCAAATTTTGGGAGTCCTACCTATCATACTTTTGTCTGGACAAAACAGAAACTTTAAAGTCATTTTTCTCAGTTTCACACTCTAGCAAGTTAAGGCCTTTTGCCTTTGCAGGGCAGTATAGGCGTGATTTGCATTTAACTAGTTTTGAGGGAACTTTAATTGACTTAAGATCTGTGGTCTGCACAGATCAACACTCAAAGTTTGGTATATGCATGTGAACCGCAGATCAATTGCAAAGTCTAACCATAATAGTGTGAAATACATTTTTACTGTCGCTGTTTTTTTTTTTTTTTTTTACTGTTGCACTTAAAGTAGGCTGATAAATCTCTATGGAGGGTTGGCGTGAAAAGATACAGGCAACGCAATTTTCTGTTCACGTGAACAGCGCATGTTAAAATCTGGTGCTAATATGGCACCAGTGCCTATATGACTGGTTTCTACCGGATGGAATAGCAACGGAGATTTCGGTGCCACTTAAATGTCTGGTCACTGCTGTCGGAAAAACATCACAGATGTGACTAAATGGTGCCTGTACTTGAAACTGGTAAACCTTGTGGTGCATTCAAAGTTATTGTAAAATACCCTTTTCTCATCTATTTTTGTCTTTGATAAATTATTTAAATTCCTCCCTTTTTTGTGCTGATTCGAAAATTTATCCGATCTGTGACTCAAAACCGTGATCTGATCCAAACCATGAGTTTTGTGATCCGTTGCACACCTAGTCACCTTGTCAGTCTCCTTAATCCTTAGGTGAGCACCTGTTTGTTTTGTGTCATTGTGTAACTCCAGGGGACGGAGGAGGTGGGGATGGGAGCAGCGGGAGTGAGGAAAGTGGAAATGACGGTGGAGTTTCGACCATCCCTCTCCCAACGACTGTTGTCCAGACCACGTATGATGTCCTGCGTGGGCTGGGGATTGTGGGGAGCAGTGCTGTTGGTGAGGATGGCAATTTGAATCTGCCAGGACATACTGAGGTAAGAATGAGGCTCACTGTGAGGACAAAGTCACGGAGAAATGAGAATGTAGCCCTCCGAGTTGTCAAAAAACAGCAAAAAAAGACTAAAGAAGGCTGCCTCTGGGAGTTCAGTTTTTGACTGCTGGTAAGAATCTCTTACAGTAGCGTTATGATAATCCTAGACTCGCATTGCCAAGTCTATCTCCACAACGCCTATGTCAGCAAGTATAGTTGGCTACACCGCTTATCTATTCTAGGATAGGGGGAAAACACTCTGGCTTGTATGTAAGCATGCATGCCTTAAACTCAGGGATGGACTGGGGTAAACCATTTGCCCTGGACTTTTGAGACCCAGACCAGCCCATCACTATGGTACTCTTAATTGTTTTATATGATAATAGCTTGACAAGGTTTAAGCGAACGATGGCCATCACAATTTTGTGAAAATCGCAGAAGTTCCGTGTGTATTTGTAGCATATATATCCATTTTGTGTGCGATCCATCTGGCGTTGGTGAATAGTAGTCTCTGCAGTGGCGAACTGTGTGTTAGTTGCCTTAGCCAGGCTAGCAAGCCCGACCGGCATCCTACATCCTCCCTGCCTTCCCTGCCTGCCGCGGCCGACAACAATCCACGGGCGCCTGCTGGTCTGGTGGATGTCCTCCAGAGGACAGTTCATGCTTTCGTGGCAAAAGTTTTGCGCCGAAAAAAGTTTATTTCCCCCTCAAAAATAGGTAATTGAGCACTGTAGTGGTTATGATCATATCAGTGACTATGTAACTACATTGAAACGGGCCAAATGATGCCTGTTTCTTGTAAAGTAACAGCATTACAGAAGGCTGGCTGTAGTCTTGCGCTGAAGTCCCATGGGAATTCAGTTGTAGCAGGAAAAGGTAAACAGTAGTGTGCAGATCGGAGCGTAGTGTATGAAGAGTGAAGAGCGGAAGTGTTCACAAGGGAAGAAGCTTGGAGTAACGTAACTATGGAGCTAGAGCTAGCCTTCAGTAGCGCTATTACTGTACAAGAAACAGGCATCATTTGGCCCATTTCCATGTAGTTACATAGTCACTGATATGATCCTAACCACTCAGGGCTCCAGACTAACTTTTTGCCTTGGTTGCACTGGTGCGCCTAACTTTTTTATTTAGGTGCACCAGCACAAAATTTAGGTGCACCCAAATTTTTGCCTTGCGTCGCCGTTAACGCTGAATGGCGATACACGATATATAGCTCTGTATTATTTTTTTATTACAAAGTGGGCTAAATGTTCAGTTTTAAGTCAAAGCCACTTTTCACAAGCTCTTTTATTAAAACAGATTGTGATTTAAATAAAAGTAGTAGTAGTAGTAGTAGTAGTAGTAGTAAATAAAGTAATAGGGTTTCCTTTACCAGTTTGAAAATATACAGCTGCAACACATTCAGAAAGTTATCTGAAATAAATAGCCTAGGATATATTAAAAAGAAAATATATATATATCTCTGAGAAAGCTCCTTCACTTGTTTTCAACAACAATAACAGACTGATTAAAAGAGAGAGAGGACGCCCGGATAGCTCAGTTGTAGGGCTGCAACTAACGATTATTTTAATAATCGATTAATCTGTCGTTTATTTTTTCGATGAATCGGATAAAAAAACAAAAAAGCATTAATTTACATCAACTCAATACATACTTGCATACATACTTGTTGTTTTAGTTAATAGTTGTGTAAAGGTAAGTAACCCAAAGAACACACACACACACACACGTCCACTTAAAGCTTATTCATTAAATTATTACCATCATTGTAGTAAGTGCAAGTTAAGTTCATTTGTACACCACATTTAAACACAGCTTAAGATGACCAAGTGCTATAAAAGAACTTTAAAATGAAATTAAAAAGTACAACACGCACAAATATATTTGTCAACAATAACTGATATGGGACAAAGCACAGAATATATACATGACAATAGATTGAAAAATGAATGGGCCAAAAAAGGCGAGTGAATAAAAACGTGTCTTTAGTCCTGCTTTACTACTGTTATTAACGAGCTAACGCTAGCTTGTCATGCTTGTCAAGCTGGATAACGAGTAAACACCAGCACCACTGGAGGGACGTTACGTTCCTCACTTCAGAACGGAACAAAAGTAGGATTGTGTAGTGACTTTACCCTGCTGTTGAACTCCCTTCCTCCTCATCAAGGACTCCAACATGTTTACGTTTTAGGTGCTGAATCATCACCGTGGTGCGCCCGTGCCATGCCGTGTCGCTTTTGCTTATCTTGCAATTAACACGTTTTCGATTTTAGTGTGAAATGCTCCCACACGTTGGATGACTTAGGTCGTACTGATTTCTCTGCCTCCGCCATGTGTTTCAGAACAACGTTAAGGGTCTCTCCGGTCTCTCGCCGTATTTCCTCTACCCCCGCTCTGCTCTTTTTTCTTTTCTTTCGCTCCGCATGGCACTCAACTCAATTGCTTTTATCTCCGCGACTGAGTGGCGTGTCGCGCGACACAACAAATCGATAATGAAATTCGTTGCTAACTTTTTTAATAATCGAATTTTATTGATTTTATCGATTCGATGTTGCAGCCCTACTCAGTTGGTATATATAGAGGTTTGACTCCGACCTGCAGCCCTTTCCTGCATGTCATTCCCCCCCTCTCTCTCCCATTTCATGTCTTCAGCTTTCCTATCAAAATAAAGGCCGAAATCTTTAAAAAAAAAAAAAAAAAAAAAAAGAAACAGAAAGACAAAGGGAGACAGAGGGAGAGAGGTGGAGTGCGATGGACTGAAGCGTATGCTACTAATAGAGTGACGGCTGACTCATTATGAATGGGTCCAGCACGGGTCGAATGCGCTTTGGCGGGTCAGCGGCTTTGCATACATCTTGTGTAGGCTATGAAATGTCTGTATCGTCACTGTGCTGCATTTTTATGAACTACGATTTTCTGGCCGTCACATCTCTCGCCCAGGTCCAGCAGGCTCCGTCTCACACGCTATTAGCCTACTCAATGAACTGAAGTTAGTTGCATTTAATAACTTCTAATGTGTTTTTCGCCGTGGCAGCCGCAATAACAGAGAGTTACCAGCGAAAACACTGGTACCAATACAGGTTTCCCCTCTCATATTTAATATATAGCTGTGTTAATAACAATTAAAACTGTAGACAAATGTCAGCAGTTTGGACCGGCGGCGCTGTCTCTCTCCATGTTGCAGGGGTGCCGTGGAGTGCAGTGAATGGGGGCGGGGCTGCGCGGAGGAGAGATCCAAACACAGGCACGGCTTTACAGAAGGAATGGGTCGCGTAACGCAACATTAAACCATATTGATATAAACGACATTGCTTCGTTCGTGGAGAGGCAGCGGATGCGAGGACGTTGGGTGCACCGGTGCGACCTAGGAAAAATCTTAGTTGCACCCTTACAAATTTTGCACTCTAGAGCCCTGCCACTACAGTGCTCAATTACCTATTTTTGAAGGGGAAATAAACTTTTTTCGGCGCAAAAATTTCACCGCGGAAGCATGAACTGTCCTCTGGAGGACATCCACCAGACCAGCGGGCGCCCGTGGATTGTTGTCGGCCGCGGCAGGCGGAGAAGGCGGGGAGGAAGTAGAAGGATGCTGGTCGGGCTTGCTAGCCTGGCTAAGGCAACTAACACACAGGTCGCCACTGCAGAGACTACTATTCACCAACACCAGATAGATTGCACACAAAATAGATATATGCTACAAATACACACGGAACTGCTGCTTGATGATTATTACCGAAGCCTGGCTGAACACACTCACTCATCCCAGACGGCAGCTAGCAGCTAACAGGGTAGGTGAATTTAAACAATATCTGAGTTGAAAACGCATCTTGTTGTCATGTAAGGGCCCTGTTCATGTTGCACAGACATTTTAATTGCATTTTGTCTGTTAAGAGGCACAAAGGCACTCTTTATAATATGCCCCCAAAACTGCCGTTTTAGCTAAGTGGGAGCTCTCGGCATTAGCTGCAGCAGCTCCATGTTGCTATCACCGATTTGGATCGTTTTTTTTTGCAATCGACAGTACTCACATACGTATAGCGATCAAGATTTGCGTAAACATTGCCTGGAGTTCTCCTTTAATGCAATTATTCTAATTGAGCAATAGAAATTCAAATACAATTATTTTCAAATTTCCAGTGACACTTTTCTGCCCATACTACCCCTTCTACGGGGTTTGCATCTTTCTCACCTTTTCACCCCTAATAAGTTTGCATCCCTGATTAATTGTCAGACATCTGTGCTTTATCTGCAGTGACAAAGGTTTATTCATGCAGTTTTGGGATATTTCATACACAATTTAGTGCATATTGAAGACATCAATTTTGTACACCTTAATTACTTTCTGTTTGCCAGAATGAGATTAATTGCAGAGTAAGTTTTCACAAACAAGGAACTTGCCTTGGTGTTTGGCACATACAATACACATATTAAAAGGAAATGAATAGGCAAGGCAATTTTATTTATATAGCACATTTCAGCAACAAGACAATTCAAAGTGCTTTACATAAAACATTAAACGAATGAAAAATATATTTTTTTAATAAAAACAGATAAAATACGAAAAAATAAAAACTGTTTACGAGAATAAGTCAAGTGGTCAAGTGGGTTTTGTCATTTCAACCATATACACTGTATATAGTGAAACGAAACAATTTTTCACCATGGATCAAGTGGTGTTACACATTTAAAATATATGAAAACGACTTATATAAAAATGACATTATGTACAAGCGACATTCGAGACAGGCTACATTTAGTGCACACACATTATATACTTTACATAAAGTGCAATTACTATTACTAAAATTCATAGTGCCGTATAAGAAATTAAAGAAAGGCAACATCAAAAAGAAAGGTCTTCAGCCTTGATTTAAAAGAACTGAGTTGCGGCGGACCTGCAGTTTTCTGGGAGGTTGTTCCAGATATGTGGAGCATAAAAACTGAACGCTGCTTCCCCCTGTTTAGTTCTGACTCTGGGGACAACAAGCAGACCTGTCCCAGACGACCTGAGAGGTCTGGGTGGTTCGTAGTGCAGTAGCAGATCCGAAATATACTGTATTTTGGCCCTAAACCATTTAGGGATTTATAAACTACTTTGAAGTACTTTGAAATCAATTATTTGAGGCACAGGAAGCCAGTGCAAAGACTTCAGAACTGGAGTGATGTGATCCACTTTCTTGGTCTTCGTGAGAACTCGAGCAGCAGCATTCTGAATCAGCTGCAACTGTCTGATTGACTTTTTAGGTAGACCTGTAAGGACACCGTTACAATAGTCAAGTCTACTGAAGAAAAGCATGGACAAGTTGTTCCAAATCCTGCTGAGACATAAGTCCTTTAACCCTTGATATATTCTTAAGGTGATAATAGGCTGATTTTGTTAGTCTTAATGTGGCAAGTGTTGAAATTCAGGTCTGAGTCCAAGACTACACCAAGATTTCTGGCTTTGTCTGTTGTTTTTAACATTGACATTTGAAACTGAGCACTGACTTTCGATCGTTCCTCTTTTGCTCCAAAAACAACCACCTCAGTTTTTTCTTCATTTAATTTAAGAAAGTTCTGGCACATCCAGTCGTTAATTTGTTCAATACACTTAGTCAGTTTTTGTATTGGACGGTAGTCCCCAGGCGTTAAGGTTATGTAAATTTGTGTGTCGTCTGCTTAACTATGGTAACTAATCTTGTTGTTTTCCATAATCTGAGCCAGTGGAAGCATGTAGATGTTAAACCGAAGAGGCCCCAGAACTGAGCCTTGGGGAACTCCAACGTCATGTTAGTATGCTCAGATGCATAATTCCCTATAGACACAAAGTAGTCCCTATTTTTTAAATAGGATTCAAACCAGTTTAGTACTGAGCCAGAAAGGCCAACCCAGTTTTCCAATCGGTCTAGTAATATGTCATGGTCGACCGTATCAAATGCAGCACTGAGATCAAGTAATACTAAGACTGAAGTTTTGCCACTATCTGTGTTTAAGTGGATGTCATTAAAGACTTTAACAAGAGCCGTCTCAGTGCTGTGGTGTGGTCGAAAAACCCGACTGGTGCTGCATCAAACTTGTAGTTTAGTGACAAGAAAAGGTTGAGTTGTTGAAAAAATGCTTTTTCAAGGATCTAAATTGTTCTTTTTTAAGAGTGGCTTAATGACTGCAGTTTTCAGGGTTTGTGGGATAAAATAATAAAGCAAAGTACTGCAACAGTCAAGAACATAAATATAGAATAGACAGTGTTTATGCTATATACATTTAGCATTACAAAATAGTTACCGCCGCTCCTTTAGCATTTTATGAAATGTCATAAAGTCGCAATTCCACGACTCTGCAGAGCCGTCTCCTACACTGAACTCAAGTAAACTCAGTCAAAGTCATCTGCTCTCTACCCTTTGATGGTGAGCAACTGAAACAGTGACAGGATGTCATGATGACAACCAAATAAACAACAGTGCGAGCATTGACCGCTGTTTTACCATGAAAACCACGCTCATGCAGGTCTCATGAAATATGACAGCTACAGTAGCTTGGGAAATAGCATTATGGGTACTGAATTTGATGAATTTACTGTTTATCAGACCCCAGATGAGACAAGAAGCTAACGTTGGCGAACACTGCGGTCCCTCCTCTGCCTTTGACTCCCCGCTGCAGGAGACATTCCCTCGACACGCTGTATACACTTACTGTTTAATTTTTTTCCACGTTAGTGGGGATGCATACTGCTCAAAACCAAAAAGAAATAACATAGTAATGTTCTCTCAGCATTTTGTTTTGTTGCTAAACTGCATGTAAAATGAGTGGTGATGTTATATTCTAGTTTTTCACTTTTACATCTAAATAGTTTTTTAGATCTGCTGCTTGATTTACACAATTTTTTGCAGATGGGTGACCGTGTGGGTCCTGTAGGAATAGGAGAGGCCAGCTCTTCTTTTGGGTCATCAGGGGGAACTCAGAGGTTTTCTCCTGTCAACTGGAGCATGGTCCTGGACCGACAGGAGGCACTGGTGAGTACAGATGCATGACAACTCTAATGTAACTATAACAGCCCGACTCATCATTTTAATTGGGGTATTCCGTGCATATATTTATTTTATTATAATGTATAATATTACTTCAAATAAATGATGGTGATACCGGCCTTCTATTTTAAGGAAGAAAGGAACAAAATGGTAACCATCAAATACTCAAAAGATAATTTTGTGGAGACAGAATCTGCCTTTCATTTATTGCTGGTGCAGCAATCTTTAAAAAAAAAGTGGACTACTCTCAAATTAATTTATGACCATTTTAGAACGAGAGGTTTGATTGATAACATTTAAAGTAAAGTTAAACTTTTGCTTTGCTTCTTAGCACAGTGACACAAAAGCAATGCTTTTTGTGTGTGTTTTTTAGTGTTTTTTTCTGCAGCCTGCAGTTCAGTGTTTTTTTCTTTCATCTAAAAAAAAGAAAAACACCAGGCTGCAGAGTGTGTTCCCCCTTGCAACCCCCAGCAGCCCTATTTGCCTAATCTTCACGGTTCTTTAGACCACGGAGGAAACATGCACAACAATGGGCTGACGGAACCTTCTAGTTTCCTCAAAGTTCTGGGGACTGAAAGAGACTCCCAGAACAGAAAAATGGCTATAGTGTATGTCCCTGTTTATTATTGAGGGCAATAAGTCCCATGATTTTAACTATGTTGTAATCGGTGTTGGGGGTTACAAAGTAAATGTAACACGTTACTGTAATCAGATTACATTTGTCTGTAACGCAGCCCACCTCCACCTCGACTAGTCTTACCCGGCGACAGAGCAGCAGGCCTGGTAGCTGGATAGTCCGGTACACTGTTGTTCAGCCATGTTTCCACAACAACAAAAACACAGCAGTCTCTGAACTCGCGTTAGTTTCGCTGAAGTTGGATGTAGTCCAGTTTGTTGTCTAATGAGCGGCCACTTGCAAGCAGGGTTGATGGAACAGGTGGCCGGCTAGCTTTAGTTTTCCACCTAGCTAGCTCATAGTCCAGCCCCGTCCGTTCTGCGCTTCACCGCTGAAGATATCACCGTACCGGCTAGCGAGACCGCAGGCTCAGCTGCTGGTCTCCGTTGCAGGCGAAGCTCGCGCACTGTGTCGAGTATCCTGTGTGTAATAAAGTTTCCTGCATATTCTCCGATCTGTACCAATGTATCCCAGTGGTACACATGTGCGGTAGTTTGAATGCACATAATTGTTGTAAAAGATTTCTGCTGAGAAGCCAGTTTAGCGAAGATTCAAGATGGCTGACGCTCGTTTTGCTTCGGAAATCTTCGGAGAAAGACGACAGTCCAACCCTCTATGGGCGGGTTGAAAACATGCGGAAGTAGCTCCTACTACTGGCTGTAGTCCATTGCCTCTGGGCAAAAAATCTTCCGATGACGCAAACATCGTAGTTTTACATCATCGGAAGATTTTTTCCAGACCCACAATACAGATATCTCTTTCGTCAGGGGGACATGAGGAAGGGAAGCACGGTCACTCGAAAATACTACCATGTTTCTACTGATACAAAGCTCAATGCTAAATCGGTGAAGTATCCCTTTAAATTACGTCCCCCTTCCGTTTAACCAGACGTTTTATTCCTTTTAGTCCGTATTTGTGTTAGCCTACTATTTTCTTTTCCCGTGTCCCCCTACAATTGTGTAAAGTGTCCTTGGGTTTCATGAAATGCGCTACATAAGTTATTACTGCGTTGGTTGCTACAATAATCTCTTAATGCTTTGGTACGTGACACAGTGACAGGGATACCAGGTTTTGCTCACAAGACATCCAAAGAAGGCTTAGTTACTGTATGCAACACTTGAAATGCAATAATGCATCTGTAACGCATTTTCTTATTGTAAATGAAGAATTTTCTGTCTGAGCAAGATACTGTATGACCTCCCGGTAACGCTAACTCAGTAATCTACAGTGGGCAGTAAAACACCGTAAAGAAAAGCTCTTTGGTAAAAACTCCACCATTTTTGTCCAAAGCGGCTGCTGGAATCAACACAAACTAAAAGTTACATATAGCCACTTTTTAAAAAAGAAATTTAAAAAGCTTGTTGCGTAGTTAAAGAAAAATAGGCTATACAATCTATTTTTTTAACTGCGCTAGCAAGTTGGGTTTTAAGCGCTATAGCGATGAAGACCAGAGAGTTAAAAAGAATCTAAACTAGTATCCCTAGTATGGGCTTTGGAACAACTTCACCTATTGGCAAAGTACATGGAGAAGGCAATCTTGAAGATGCAATCTACAACAGAATAAAGTATTAACTAGACATCAAGAGTGTGGCAGCTCCACTGTAAAGTCCTTACTGTAGTGGATGGAACATGTAATATTGCACATTTAAAGGGATACTTTGCAGATTTCAATCCAGCTCTGTGTCATGTTTGTGTAGGCTGTGTTTAGGTTCAGACCATAGCTGCTCTGAGCTTTGTGTGCTGGCACCACTGAAGGAAGGCACACTCAGTTGCTGCCCACACTGCCATGACACAGAGCTGGATTGAATCCAGGAAAAAAACATTTACAAATACATTTAAAATGAACATGATGTGAGGGATTGTTTTCTGCAGAGTACATACAAAATCACACCAGGCATATTCATGAGTCAGCTATGGCTTTTGAGCAATGCTGGGTCAAAGCTACTTGCTCTGTGCTTGCTTTGCTAACAAATATGAAAAAGAACAAAAACTGAATTAATTTAATTTGTTCCAATACCCTTAATATTTGAATAACTTGTAAAATCTCTCTTCTTGTTGAGTCTGAGACTGACCCTCACTTTCTTCCTGAACTGTCTCATCTGGCTTCTGTCCTTGGCCTACAGGACTGTAGATTATTTTTAAGTCAGCACTTTAATAGTCATCAAACTTTAACAGTCTGACAAACACACAAACACACACACACACACACAGCTGGACGGCATGGGTGGTATGTAGATTGATGCACATAATGCAAACCAGAGCCCAACTACTTATCCCCGCTGCTTTTAAGCAGCCTTTAGACTGAGTGATTCAATGGTGGGTGCTAATTTTAATCCTTGTGACAAACGCACATTCATTTACCTCCCGATTAATTGCAATTAGTTGCTCAATTAATGTGTTATTCACCTATTGCCTCCTTACTGGATTTTGCTTGGTATAAGCTCATCAAAGTATTGGCTGATAAAACAATAGCTTTGTCATTAAAAAAAAGCTTTTGAGTTAGATGGGCTGGAAAAAACCGTGATAATCCAAACAGAGTATCCAAAACAAATTTACATTGTTATGCAGTAGAGGCGTTGAAATTAATCAAATAATCGATGCATTGAATCGTGGACATGGCCGATGCTGCATCGATAATCGACCAGGCCATAATTGATTATTTCTGTTTACAATTTAATGTAGGCCTAAC
The DNA here is from genome assembly GCF_008315115.2 of Sander lucioperca. NCBI lineage: Eukaryota > Metazoa > Chordata > Actinopteri > Perciformes > Percidae > Sander > Sander lucioperca. Next base: position 18,187,822 of record NC_050182.1, on the reverse strand, counting down.
AACCTTTCTGTTTACATATTCTGCTATGTGTTGCACATTCAGGAAGTGCCATGCGCTCAGTGCTGTAGTTTTATGTATCCAATTTATTTAGTATTAGAGCACTGCAGAATGTTTTGTTTTTGATGCTTGAAAAGCTATGAATTAAATATCCTATATGGCTTTAATAGAAAAATGTATTTAATGCATCGAGATATCAAATCGCTGACATGATAATCGAATCGGGAGATCAGTGAAGATTCACACCTCTATTGACGCTTTTCCATCACATGGTACCTGCTCGACTCTCCTCGACTCTACTCGCCTTTTTTGGTTTTCCATTACGAAAAAAAGTACCTGGTACCTGCTAACAGGTACTTTTTTTAGTACCACCTCAGTCGAGGTTCCACGCAAGCTGAGGCGAGCCGAAAAGGTGACGTGAAAGCGTCAGACGGGGGTGTCCTGAACAAACCCGCTATTTTTAAACAGTTTAGCCAGCTGTTTTTTTTTTTTTTTTTTGCTGCCTCCAGCTTCATTTGAAACAAAATGTGTCTTCTGGCAACCAACACCTTCCACATTCTGTGTGTGTGTTGCGTTAGGTCACAGTAGTTTACTGCGGCGCCACTTGTTTACAGTTCTGCGGAGGCTCCGGCAGAGTTTTTGCCGTAGCCTAACTACACACACACATGGCCGGCTCCACGCACACACACCAGCGCACAAGTATAAACATCAGGCCACTTTTACATAGGCTACACAGGCTACAGAGAAAGCTCTGTGTGGAGCCTCCACAGAACTGTAAAACAAACTCAAGTGGCCTGATGTTTATACTTGTGTGCTGGTGTGTGCATCGATACGGCATAACGACCAGCCACGCTGAGGCGGTACTAAAATCTGCAACGGAAAACGGACGCACAGTGAGTAGAGTAGAGTAGAGTAGAGTAGAGGCGAGGCGAGGCGAGTCGAGCAGGTACCATGTAATGGAAAAACGCCATATTATGCAGTCTCTATACCTTTGTCATCCAACCCATCCTCAGGTGCTCCTGCCAGAATCCAATGACGAGCAGGATGATGATGGAGTAGATGAGCCTGATGGTGCCAGACCTTCCTTGGGCTTAAGGGGAGGGCCTTGTGGTGATGTGACTGCTGCAGAGTCCTCAGGCAGTACCAGTGAGGATGACAACAATCCCCTTTCCACCTCTCTGGAGCCCAAGTATTTCTCCCAGAGCTTCCACCAGGAACAAGAAGATTCAGATGATGGGTGGAACAATTGCCCAGACGAGCTGGAGTTTCAACAAGGTTGGCTTTATCTTTGATGTTTAGGCCTTAGACATTTACTGAGTTGATAAAAGGTGATGAAACTTAACACATTTTGTGTAGAGATGCACAGATTGCAATTTTCTTGACCATTTCCAATCTTTTTAAAAGGCTGACCAGCCGATTCAGATTTTGCCTAATTACAATTTTCTTTTTAAGAACTATAATTGACACATAAGCAAACAATTTTATAAACTTTATTTAATAGAAAATGTAATGGTATCTGCACAATTAAACTATTAAATTAGACATTTAAACATTTTCTCCAAAACTGCACCAGCTTACAGGACCTTCTCTCACTCAACTCAAACAAATAAAAAATAAAAAAGGCTTCCATGTTACCGGACAGAGCTTTTTTTGTACAAATAAAATCCAACTAGAATTTTAGTATATCCCACTTTACCTAACATGTTTTACTTTCCCAAGAAAACAGGTGTATGCAGGCCTATTATAGAATCAACTATTTATCTATCCAGGGCTCTAATGATGAAAAAAAAAAAAATCTAATCTAATGATTAGATTTTTTTTTTTTTAAGATTTCATGTTAAAAAAAGAGGAGGGAGCAAGTCTGCCAGAGTTGGCCAATGTGTTTGAGGGTTTGTGAGTGAGTAGTCAACTGTGTGACTAAGGTCATCTACACTCGTGTTTCTTGCTTTTATGATGTCACACGCATCGTCCATAAAAGACAACCATGGCGAAACATGCACATGCTGTTGCACAGCGCTGTTGTTACCATGTTTCAGTTAAAATCATGATGTTGCAGTCCATAATCCATTTATTTGTGATGATCTGCAGCTGGAGTTCATCCATTTTGTTTGCTAAAGACTAGTGCTGTCAGTTAAACGCGTTATTAACGGCGTTAACGCAAACCCATTTTAACGGCGTAAATTTTTTTTATCGCTAGATTAACGTTCTTTTTGGCCTAGCAAACTTTGTAGTTTTTTTCACATGCTGTTGCAACAACTAGTAACGTTAGAAAAACTACAGCACCACACCGGATGTAGCTAGACCAGAAACAAAACAGGCACGCTGCACTTGTTTGGGCTTGGAGTCGGCCAAAGAGTAGTAGGCTAACGTTACGTTTTGAGTGGATGGCGAGCGCGAGACGCAGAAATGGATGCTAATAAGATTCTGAATGGAAAGTTTACTTTTAAAAAGTTCTCGAGGGGGACCGTAGTTTCACCATACACAGCCTGTACGACACAGAGAAAGCAGCCCAACTGGAACTGCTGCAGAGTGCAAACACTGTCTCATTAACCGGTGATCACTGGACGTCAGTGAGTAATCAGCATTATTTAGGAGTTACTGCACACTATATTGACATATATGTATATGTATATGTGTATATCAGCATACGGTTTTAGGACTGTGTTGTTTGTATCGTTTTTTTGACTGTTTTTGTCATTTGGGACATTGTCCACCCCCTTTTCTGTCCAGGAGAATTGTTACATTCCTTATTAGAAAAACGTTAAGGTTACAAATGTCCTGCTGTGGCATCTGATTTTTGGACCATTTTGTTTGTACTGTATAAGCAAAGTGTTAGTGTTACACCTCAGTTAGGTTAGGTATTTGGAGGAATTGTGCAATAATGACAGATTCACACATTTTTCTTTTGTTTACAGTAAATAAAAAATAAACAAATACAAATCTTAAAGTCAAGTTCATAAAGTCACTTTCTTTGCATTAATTTGATTTCCAATTAAGATACACTGGTAAGAATGGCTTTCCGTTGTTAATATGTACTTCAAAACAGTTCTGAAATGCAAAATAATACAATTTTATTCATGTGATAAAACATGCGATTAATTGTGATTAACTATAGAAATTTGGCGATTAATTGCGATTTTAAAAAAAATATCGTTTGACAGCCCTACTAAAGACCATACATTGGCGGGGAAAATGCTGCATAGTGATAGCTGCTAAGGAGTTAACTTTAGCCTAACGTTGGCATGCCTCTCTCAGAACACTACATTGTCAAAATACTCAATTTCTACATTAAAAATCACACTTAAGTAAGTACACAAGTATTAGCATCAAAATATAAGTAGCCAACTGAAAGTAAAAGTACTCATCATCCAGAATGGCAAATTTGAGATTCGTATACATATTAGATTGCTGAATTACAATTGGTGATGCATTCATGTGTTAATCACTTAAATGTTGCAGCTGATAAAGGTGAAGGGGATTCATTATTTTATATTCTGCTTGGTAGTTTAATTTATAATACATTATCATTTATTAGTTGATTATATTAATAATCTTAATCTGCAAAGAAACTAGAGCTATAAAGTAGCACAAAAAAAGAAATGCTCAAGCATTGCACTATACAATTTTGAGTTAGTTGTACTTGAGTAAATGTACTTAGTTACATTCTCCCACTGGTCAGAGTGTTTGCGGGTGCAAGCGGGAGTAGAACCCACACACAAATGAAGAGAGACCGGAGATTTTGGACACTTGAACACATTTTTTTCCTGGAAATAGCCTGGTCCCAAATAGCAAGGTGTTGCAAATGACCCTTCTACTCTTGCATTGCTAGGGGACGCAACTATGTCGTGGCATGTATTGCACAGGACGCAAGGAATCCCAGTGTTAGAGAGCAGTTCTCTAGAAAGCTGCAAGCAGAAATACCACAGGCCAAGCTTTCGTCCTGTTGCGCACAGGCACGTTCTCAACGGGCACTGCACTACTTGTAATAAAGCAAAAAAATAAATAAACCTCTGTTTTCATTCCTTTTAAGGTTAATTGTAACTGATAATAATATGCCATAAAACCATGATATTTGCTATGACAGTTATTGTGAAAATCTCATACCATTGCAACACAATTGTTACTGTCTGTGCCACTGTGTGCGCGTGACGTAAAACCATCATGCAACACGTATCAGCTGACAACCGGCCGGGTTTGACTGCTGCATCTCTAATTCTGTTTTATAGTGTATTAACAGCATTGCTCGTCTCTTCAGGTGCCAATGCCACTCAAAATGTTGTGTACCAGAATGAAGAAGGGCAGTGGGTGACAGACCTGGCATATTACTCCTCCTTTGAGAAAGAGGTTGATGGGAAGGCATCAGAGATTGTTGGCCAGTTTCAGACTGAGAACTTTGTTCCTGCCTGTATGTACCAAGTCCACAGCTTTATTGTAATACTACGAGATTCATCTAATGTATGTTTTTTGTGCAGAATAACTCTTTTGGTCAATTTCATTCCCCTTTTGTAGGTGATGCTTTGGAAAAGATAGCTCAGGATCAGGAGGAATTTGAGAAGGAGCACCAATTTATGCAGGTATACAACAGCCCTATTTTTTTCCCAGCCAATACCCGATGAACATAAATCTGTTACCATATACTAAAAATAATCGAATTCACTTGGATTACATTCAGCATTTCCCCTATATTCATTCTGCAGCGGCATGCTATGGAATAAAAAAATTTCGATAAATGTATATCGGCCAATATTTTTATAAACAGTGTTTCCCCTATATTCATTCTTAAGCTGCGCACCAATGATGAGCGCTGCTGCTAAAATTCCACGCGATCATTAATATCGTCTGCTCTTGCGTTTCACCAAGCCATCTGACGGGGGGGGGTATGACTGACAACCTCAGCCTATCAGTCAGTCAATAGGGCATAGTGAACACAGTGGTTCCTGCCTGTAACGGAGGAAGTCTAACGTTAACCCATACCGTGACAGCTTTTCACCTCACTGTTATATATGCTGTCTGCGTGGAGTTTTGAAAAGTGTAAACACACTTGCAACCGCTTTACCGGCATTGCCGTCACTGTGACTGTAACAAAGTCAACGTTGTTTCGCTCCGTCGGCACCACAGGTGTGTGTGTGTGTGTGTGGGGCAGGGCAGTCGGAGATCCGCTCTCTGTCAAGATGCAGAGACGTCAGATATGCTCTCGCGCACCAAAATTTGGCACCGTTTGAGTTAAAGTGAATCCGTCCTCGGTAGTACCAACGTTATTTGTTCAGTACCCAACATTAGTAATGAGTGGCACATAACGTGAAGTAAAATGGCATTTAATTTTGTTTGAGTTTTAACTTGTCCAGTGGGGCAAGTACATTTCTCTTCCACTTGCCCTACAAAAAAATCCACTTGTCCCGGACAAGCTGACAAGCCTTAATGTTGATCGAAAGGGAGAAAACAGGACAGAGTAACACGGCGGATATCGTTCATATACATTTTTTAAGGCGGCAGGCGTGTCTCGCTTAGGCGGCCGCCTAAGCTGCAAAGTGCTGGGGGAAACCCTGGCGTCCATTGTAATCAAGTGAAGCTGCTACACTGAGCATGGAAGCAACGCTTACCCACGCAGCATCACACTGCACACACGGAGCGGAGAACGGAGCAGAGGAGAGACTGGTGAAGATAACGTTCTTGGTACCGGTTAACGGGCTCGGTAGTGAACGACATGCGAACATGCTGACCAACTCACTGTTTTAGTTTTAGTTTTTTTGCTGAGCTAGACCAGAGAATATTTGGTTAAAACCGATCAGTGATGCTGTTTTGCCCTTATTGTTCTAAAGTTAGCTGGAAGTGATGTAGCCCTGGTGTGTTTTATGTGGCGTGAGCACTGCGCCAGACTGTTTAACAAATAGCCCTTTAAATGCTCTGCTTGTCTGCAAGTGGTCAGAATAGTGATACACCCCCCCGGTCCTCGCCGCCCCGAAGCAGTCAACCTAGGGGAAATGCTGACCTGGTTTGTCATAATGTAATATAATATAACTGCTATATTGTAAGTATAGACGCTAACATACCCCTAAGTCTCAGCAACAATGTATTTTGTAAAGCACAGACTCTGTTTTATTGTCCGGGTCTGTCCGAGGTTTCTGCCTGTAAAAAGGAAGTTTTTCCTCTCCACTGTCACACCAAATGCTTGCTCGTGGGAAATTGTTGGGTCTTTGTAAATTATAGAGTGTGGTCTAGACCTACTAAGTGTCCTGAGACAACTCCTGTTGTGATTTGACACTATAAATAAAATTGAATTGAATTGTGAGTATTGCTGTTCACACAGGAGGAGAAGATTGAACAAGCCAGCAGTAACAGCACCTTTCACAGTGACTCATCTTGGAAGGCCCCCACCAATAGCCACATCCTGATGAGGGCTTCCCAGGTCTCCTCAGAGTTTAAGCAGGGGGACCAAAGCTACCTGCGACTGAGTTTTGGGCAGTTTTTTGGACAACGCTCTGAAGCCTTGGGCTGTCTGGGCAGCACTGATGATGTGGCTGGGGTTAAACGGGTCAGTAAAATTGCTTTCTTAGGTTGTTACAGAAATTAAAAAATGTACTCCTGGGGGGTTCATATGAAGGCTGTTAAGAATTCATTTATAGATAAAGCCATAGAAGGGATGTGCAACATTGATATGCAGATGGCGTCTGATAGCTGACAAGGTCTAGCTGCCAATGTTTTTTTGTTAGCAGGAGATTTCAGAAATAATTATGCTGAAGAAAATTCTGTTTCAGAAAATAAAATTCTCAAGACGTTCGTACAGTCAAATGGTATAAAGTTGAGGTTGCGTTCACTTGTGCCTTTTGCCTTATATTTTCAAAGTCCTTTTGACTGTAACCTGTATTGAAAGTTTGGTCTTTGTTCCTTTAGCCATCCTTTGGCTACATCATTACCTCTCCAGAGAAAAGGGAACCATTTCCCCTAATTCACCCCTCAGAGCTCTCTGCCAGAGGCAACTCTCCTCACAATGACACCATGGAACTCAGCGAAGCTGACAAAACACTCAACCCAGGTGTGTTCTCAGTATTGCTGATTTTGAAGAATCACTTTTTAGGCTCATACAGTATTACCTGATGTTTTCTGTGCTTTTGCTTATTTTAAAATGATTTAAACTGTGCTTTTCTAACTGTTAGTTATGATCATCTCCTTGCAGAGGACCTGGACAAAACTCTTGAGGCACCAGGTGAAAGAATGTCACCGAAAGGTGATACAGATCCAAAACCATGTGAACAGGAGGTACAGGGACTTTTTGGATATGTTGACATTTCAATATGTCTATGTAGGATTACATGCACAGTGGTATGTCTTTCTGACAGAAAATCACTTCTTCTCTTTAGGACCATATTGTTAGAGCTGCACTATCTGACCACAGTGAGGGCTCTGATTCAAGCTTGGGTAACCAAAGCTGTGTGTCCCCCAACAATAACAGCAGCCATCTGATGCTGAGTATCAGCACAATTGCTTCAGCCATTGCTGATGCTTCAATTAGCACTGACCCATCGCAGCTGGCTGCCATGATCATGGAGCTGTCCAAGAGAAGTAGGGCGAGGAATCGACCTGAGACTGCACAACCTGCTGGACCTGCTGTCAGCTGCACAGAGGAACCACAATCAGCTAAACATGTAAGACTTTGGCTTTCCGTTGTTAATATGTACTTCAAAACAGTTCTGAAATGCAAAATAATACAATTTTATTCATGTGATAAAACATGCGATTAATTGTGATTAACTATAGAAATTTGGCGATTAATTGCGATTAAAAAAAATTATCGTTTGACAGCCCTACTAAAGACCATACATTGGCGGGGAAAATGCTGCATAGTGATAGCTGCTCAGGAGTTAACTTTAGCCTAACGTTGGCATGCCTCTCTCAGAACACTACATTGTCAAAATACTCAATTTCTACATTAAAAATCACACTTAAGTAAGTACACAAGTAAACTTTTTTTAACAATTTGTTTACACTTTTTTAAACACTTTTTAATAAAATATAATATTTTATATATATATATATATATATATATATATATATATATATATATATATATATATATAAAGAATAAGAAATAAAATACTGCTGCAAAGTTCTCCACTAAATAAAATACTGTCAGTCTCAAACCAATATCACATTATAAAATATAATGAAAAATATAAATAAATAACTATTGATTACAGTGCAGCATTACCAATCCCAGCTTGTCAACAACCGAGTATGGTCGTAGATCAGCTGCTATAAAAACACCAATTGCTTTCGTTATTGCGTTGGCCCGATCGGAATTACCAGCAAAGGTCTGTTTAAATACCAATGGGAGCTGCGTTTGAATTACGGTCGTTTTTTTCCTTGTAGTAGTGATGTTCACACTCGCGTGATGCCTTTTCAAGTGCGTTAACAAGTTTGAAGTGTTGCCAGAAACATACCCGATCATTACTGAGCAATGTTGGCACACTGCTTTCGTCTTATCGACTAGTCTTTGTCCACTGACGTATTTCACTGGGAAACCGAAGTGTTCCCAAACAGGAGACCTTAATGATATGGGTGGTACTTCATGCTCCGGCTTGTCCATACTGTCTGTGGGCTTGTTTGCATTGGCCATGACGCTAGCTAGCGAGAGGCTGGGCTAAAGCGTGCCGTGTATGTTGTTGTACAGCACGCGGTGTGTGATTTTTATTTTTTTCCCCAAACCACTTCAGTGGAAATCCCGCCCTGCAGTCGATTTCATTGGTTTAGGTTACAGTGACGGCGGGTAGGTTTAGAGATCAGTGTTTGGTGTAGGCAATCTGTACAGTGATTGACATATTGACATGACCAATGAAAACTTTAGAATCAGCTGCAGGGCGGGATTTGCGCTGAACGCTGAGACTTCCGCCACTTAATATGTTTGTGTGGAAACACAAAAATTGACTTATGTTCCGCACACAAAAGATTGCATTCGGTGCACATGCGCACCGTACCGAAAGCCCTGTACCGAAACGGTCCAGTACGAATACACGTACTGTTACAGAACATCAGTTGTAATCAAATAGCATAACCCAGGACTAGTGCCTCAATCCCAACATTCTTTATTATTAAAAATATTGATTAGGGGTGGAACGGTACACAGAAGTCACGGTTCGGTTCATACCTCGGTTCAGACATCACGGTTCGGCACGAGTTCGGTACAATGGAGGGAAAAGCAAAACAAAAATGCATTGTGCGTGTCTCAGGCTGTACCACCTAGTGTCATACAGTCTATCCCCCGAGCTAGCTGCAACAGCCTGAAGTGTGTAAAGTAAGATGTAAACAATAAGTACCACACATCATCTCCAGACTCCATCTGTAACTTTTTCTCCTATCCTAGAATGTATCTGTGGTGTAGCCAGACCTTCTTCCATGTGGATATAGGGGTCTGATGAGACACTCGGCTCACGAGACCAGACACGAGATTTGGTTCGTGAGAATGAGACGAGCTTTTAACACTATTTTAAAATCTCGTCACATTTTAATCTTGCGAGATCTACACCTTTAGGAGATAGGTCTGCCAATGCAAGACTATTTAGCTTATAACCTGATATTCTTCCAAATCTATTTAAAGTATTTCTGTATCCATATATAGTATCACTGGAATATACTTGGAGAGTTTTGAAATCCTGTGCATATAACAAGACTTTGTTCATAGTCATAGAGTAGCCCTCCTCTAACAATACCACTGTTTGATAGTATTGTGATGCTTGTAGAGATGTCGCAAGTGGTTCAAAAGCCACCACAACAAGCATTGGAGATAGGGGGACACCCCTGCCTTTTAGGCCAAAGGCAAATATCCAGATGTGTAATTATTAGTTTGTACAGAGGCCAAGGGGGAGACCTAAAGAAGCTTAATCCATTAAAAAAAATAAATTGCACAAAATCCAAACTTTGACAGGGTTAGGATTGAGAAGAGGTAATCCCACTCAACCCTTTCTGCATCCAAAGTTATAAGCACTTCTGGAACCAGGTGAGTATGTGATGTTAAACAGCCTGCCAAGGTTATAAAAACAACTTTTTTTTCTTTTTAAAAAAAACAAACAAAAAAAAACTGTTGAGCCTGTCGGCAGCACTTTTTCTAGGCTAATCTTAATGACCACATTCAGAAGACTCACGGGCCTTTCATAATGATGGATACTGATCCTTTTTATGGATCAAAGAAATTGATGCCTGATAAAATGTTGGTGGAAGATAAATCTTAATGATTCTTTTAAAACGTCAAACAAAATGGGTTGCTAACTCTGTCATGAATGTTTTATAAATCTCAGACAGGTATCCGTCGGGATCCAGCACCTTAGACCATTGTAGACTCCCCATTGCTTGATTGATCTCTTCTAGAAAATGATAGGCTTCTCTAAAAAAAAAAAAAGATGTCCTCGCTAATAGAAAGGATATCCAGGTCATCAAAAACCTTGTCTGTATTAACTCAATATCCCCACTTGATTCTGTTGTGTATAAATTGAAGTCAAGTCAATATTATCCAGGGTTTTCGCGGGTCATTAAAAAGCATGAAAAGTAATTAAATAGATTTTGTGACAATTCAGGCATGAACTGGCATAAAAAAGCATGAACTTTGATGTTCAAAGGCATTAAAAATTATGTAAACTTGATGGAATAAAAACATTGTTTTTCACAATTTATTTTGATTATATAAACATCTAAATCTAATTTTGATCGGAAGTATAGCGGAATGGTTGACAGGCGGAACCTTTTAATTGGCTGTTTTTTACTGCTGGTGCACGAAGTAATGCAACGTGCGGTGAGTGTGAGTCTACGGTCTATGGTGTGAGTGAGTGTACACTGTGGCAAAAGAACGGAGGAAATATCAAATGGCGGAAAAATGGGAAAATGCAAGTTTCAGCAGAAGTGGTTGGAGGATGAACTACTCATAACCTGGTTAAAGCCCGTCGACGGTAAACCCGGAGTACAATCCCATTGCAAATATGGACAGAGGGTATTCCCCCTTAGAAACCAAAGTCTGGCTACACCCTGTTTTAATACCAGCTTTCAGTTCAGATGGCGGTGCTTACTTGAAGTTAGTCTAACTTTTGGGACTGGTTGACATGATTTTGGCGAATTTGCCTACTGCCATAAGCAGTATAGGTTCATTACTTTTAATTATCTGTGCATGTTGTTTTGAGATCCGCGGGGCAGAGACGCGAGCTGCTCAGTGAACAGTGTTTTAAATATTTGTATTTCTGTTGTGTTCTTATTTTGTGAAGCACTTTGTGTTGCGTTTAATGACTGTAAACCATCTTGTGAGCCATCTGACAGTTAAATTTGGATTTTCAAATATTAAAAATTGGCATTGTCAAATGCTTACCATTTGTGTGTGAAAGTATCTGCAGAGATTTTAGATGAACAATATTTTGTCCTCAATTTCTTGTTCTTTCTCTACATAGTTCCTCCCTGAGCCAGATCAGAGCGACCTGCTGGACACACTGCAGAGAAGCACCTGTGTTGGGGAGCTTAGTGCCTTCGACATGGAGAAATACTTGAAAAAGACTGATCTGTCAGGCAGCACGGATGGCTCTGTGGCACACACTACCTTTGATCTGACCGGCTGGGCTGACAACCTCAACAGCTCTCGAAGAAACCCTCAGACAGGATATCCTGAGGAACAGGGGAGCTTAGCTCAGCGAGTGGATAGTGCCACTCAACAGAAGCCCACAAAAATTGATGCGAAAGAGAGAACATTAAACACTAGCTCCTCTGCAATGCCTCCTCCAAATGCATTATCTCCAGGTCATAAGGGTCACCCAAAAAGAAGCTCTATTCCTCGTCCTCGTACATCTTTCAGCTCTGCCAGTAGGTCTGTGGGCTCAGGGCAGTCTTCTACTGTCACACCTCCTGCAGACAAAATGACAGCATGTGGTAACTGTACTTATTCTGCTATCAAGACTTGTGGTTCATCAGGCAGGACCCTCACAGAAAATGGAGTCAAGTCAAGAGAACTGAACCCACAAGCATCCAACAATATTAGGTCTTCCTTAGAAACATCACAGAAGAGTGATAAAGGTTCTGCTGTCTCACCCGGCTTGCCAAGAACCCCACCAGACCTGAGGAAAGGGAGGTCAGGCCTGCCTTGTTTTAAAGGTTCCTCTTCTCCGCCACAGAGGGTAAGGAGTGCAGGCCAGCAGCAGCAGGACAGACTGAGTAATTCTTCAGAGAAGAAACTACCACCCAGCAATATTATGGATACTCCACTACCTCGTAGCTCTGTGGAGAAGCATGTTGGCTTCTCTTCTCAGAACACCCACCCTCCACAAGGCCCTGCATCTGGTGAGTAAAAACCAGAAAATATGAGACTTCTATCTTAAGGCAAGGGAATTTATTTATATAGCACAATTCAGACACAAGGCAATACAAAATGCTTTACATAAGCAGAAGCATACAAAGCAAAAATAATAGAAAACGGGTCATAAAACAATTTTTTTTTTACAGAGACCTGTACACACTGTTAACAATAATCAAATCTACTATATACAAAGGCATGAACAAGTTTCTCTGTCTTGTTGAGACATGAGTCTGTTAAAGGGGTGATAGAATGCAAAACCGATTTTACGTTGTCATAGTTGAATAACGACAGTTTGGTGGGTAAATAGGACATACATAGAACCTCAAAATCCCATTGACACCTCTTTCCTCTGCAAATCTCACAATTTTAAACTGCCTCTGAAAACGGGCGAATCTCAACGAGCCACCGAGTTGACGTAAACTCGGCGGCTCCTCCTTATTTGGCTCTAATCTCTATCTTTGTCACGCCCAAACATTTACATAGGCTACACCACTGATCTGAGATCAGGTAGTCTTCTGAATAGGTCACGCAGATCTCAGAAATTGTATACATTGTTCGTCTGCTATTTCACCTAACGAGACCTCTGAAATTCACAAAAATGCCTTAAATTGAAATCGGACAAAAGTGTTAGCTAAGCTTTGTAAGACCTTAGGGTATCTGTGATATACATGCCGTAACGAAATTCAAAGTGTAAATATACAATAGTTATGCCGAAAGTGTAGCTGCGATCTTTTCCCATAGGATTGAATGGGACACATAGCCTAGCTAGCAGCTCCTCTTAACGAGACCCCTCAAATTCCTTAAATTGAAATCAGACAAAAGTGTTAGCTTTTTTAAAGGACGAAATTTGGCAGGTAGCATCTCCAGATGGGCCCAACAAAAAGTTAATAAAAAGAATTTTGATAGGATAAAAATTGCGCATATTACGCACAAACAAATTTGTGTAGCTAACTATGAAAACACCAACTTTGCCATGTCTCGGCCAAAGTAAATGCCATCAATGCCAAACTTTAGATTCTTTAGCATGACCCTCTGAAGGTCAATCACCCGTTTTACAAAAATTGGCCACTAGGGGGCGCTACAAGTACAAAACGTTTATATCTCATGAACCGCTAATCTGATTTTTACAAAATTTGATGGGTACCATCTAGGGCCACTCCTGAGGCCAACCATAGAGTGGGGTACCGAGGGGTCAAAGTGGGCGTGGCCTATGGGACCCACGTCTACATTTACTACTTACACTAATGTGAACAACTTTAAATTTACAGGGTAGATAGACAATGGGTCATGGACCACACCTACCAAAAATTACACATGTGGACCACTAGGTGGCGCTATGTTTTTTTTTCCTTTAACTCCCACATTACACATCGCACATTAGAAAACCATAGATCCACGTGTTCCTTGAATCAATCTGAATCACATGATATAGGCCACGCCCATTTCCGCTTAATTTTTTTTTTTCGCAATATCGCGCAATGCGCAAAACAAACTTTTTCGAACTCGTCCTAGGCCGTGCAACGGATCAGCACGAAACCTGGTATGTAGCATCTCCAGATGGACCTGACCCAAACAAGGAATTTTGCTACGTTAAAGTTTGCGCATTTGACGACCAAAGAAATTTTCCTAGCTAGCTATCATATCTCGGCCATATTAAATGTTATCAGCAAGGAACTTGAGATCTTTGTTCACCATCCCACTACGATGCTCTGTACCAAATTTGGCAAAGATCGGCCTTTTAGATGGCGCTATAAGCAACCTTTATTTGTTTTGGCCAATAACTCAATGCATTTAAATGGGAAATTTTCAATTGCAATATCTCTGCCACAGTGCATGCAATCAACACGAAACGTGTGATGCTCGTTCAGCATGCCACTCTGAGGCTCTGTACCAAATTTGGCAAAGATCGGCCATTAGGGGGCGCTATAATCAACGTAGACCAGTTTTGGCCCTTTAATTCAATTTTAATGGGATATTTGCAATGGAAATGTACCACAGACCTTGCAGCTCACACTTCTCAATATTTACTGATGTTTGCCTCCTACCGTTAGGTTTTGGTTTTCGCTTTTGCATGCTCCTTTGGTTTTTTACAATAAACAAACTTCTTAACTCACCTGACAAAGTTGCTACAACCTTCACAGTGGACAAATTCAACTCTTTTCTCTCACTTTTTCAATCCAAAATCATCACCATTCATAGGCATTGATACCGTGCAATTAAACATTGCAGTTGGTGCTAAGTGGAGCATCTGTCATAGTGTGATTGGTTATGTCGGTGGCATTGATGCTTAATTTCCCACGAAGCACCCACGGAGGAAAACATAAATCGGCGCCTATGACGCCATTTGCAACAACGTGACCACCTCCCCTGCTCCTTCAACCATCACACCTGCCTCCACCCTCTCAGTCACTCTCTCATTTCTCTCTGCTGTCCCCTGCAGTCAGGGGGGTTAAGAAGTTTGTTTGTTGTAGAGAATTCTTAAAGGTGGTCCGTATATGTGTGAAGGTGAACTGTTGACCGCTACGTTTGCCTCCCAGCCGCTGGGCTTCAGGTTCCGCTTTCGCGCGCTCCCCGGGGTGTCGGGGGCGACTGGCGTGGGTGGCTTGGGCCCCGTCATAACTGCTTGCAGTTCTAGTTTTAAGTTTGGGGGAAGAATATTAAGGCAGCAGGAGAAAGAACCAAAATTTTACACAATCTCCTCAGGGTGCTATGGCTGATGGGCTTGAACAGAGGTAGAAAAAGTACTAAAATATTGTACTCAAGTAAAAGTACCAATACTTTGAAATATTACTCAAGTACAAGTGAAATTATCTATCTGAAGTAGTTTAAGTAAAAGTTACTTAGTTACATTATAAAAAAAACTGTAAAACGGGGTGGGGGGGGAATCGCTCCCATGTAGTGAAAATAGGACAAGGGGTCATAAATCCAAAACTATTTAGTTAAAATTTGTAAGTAAGAAATAATAATAAGTTAGAAATTTGGCACCGTTTGATTTTACGTGAACCAATACTCTGTAGTATGTTCAAGGATTTTCGTCGTTTTGGGCAGCAGAATTCGATGTTTCAGCATTTCTACTGGAAACCGTCTCTGAACCTGATCCACCTCATCTCGTTCTCAATCTCCTACAGAAAGACTTGGCGCCTGGTAGGCAGCCTAGATGCTGATCATTCCTCACTGTAGTGGTTCCGAGTGCGATTTTATTTCTTCCTTTCGGTTTTCGTTAGACAAAGTACATTTTAAATTACCGATTTTAAAAACTACTTGAAAAATACAAAATACACAACAAAACTACTCTCACACACTCACAGTAACGTGAGTAAATGTATTTTCGTTACTTTCCACCTCTGGGATTGAATTGTGTTATGCAGATAGAATTTCTTAATATTGGACATGACACCCTTTGCCTGATACGGCGGCACTGACAGTTTGTCTGTTTTTGATTTTGTCTGTAAAGAACGAGGCAAGGTGGTTGATGATGATTTGGTATAAAAGAGTTCAGGTGCTTCTGATAAAAGGCACGTGAATTATTGCTATTTTTAGTAATGATATCAGAGAAAAAAAGATTGTCTCGCATTTCTTAGTACTACGTTATAAGTGCAAAGAATATCCTTAAAAATGTCATAGTAAATATGGAGATTTGATTTTCGCCATTTGTGTTCTGCATTTTGACATTCTCTTTACTGAAGCTTCACTAGTGTGTCAATTCAGTTTTAGGGCTAAAGTGATCCACCATATCATTAACAGAATTTAAAACGAGTGCAGGACTGGCAGAGTTTTCAGTGATGTACCGTTTAGTGATGGTCTCTGTTTGTACTTCAGCACAAAGGCTCTAGGTCAAGAGTGTGACCTCTCTTGGTTGTGGGCTTTGACACATGCTGGGTCAGCTCATAGTTATACAGAATGAAATATAATTCAGTAGCACTGCTGTCATGGGGGTTGTCAACATAGATGTTGAATTCACTAACCATAAGTATGCAGTCAAAGTCAATACAGATAGTCAACAGTAGTTCAGTGTAGTCATCACAACAATTTGCAGAATATCTTGGTGGCCTATATGTAATAAAGCTTGACAGAAGAAATTTAACTGAAGAGCCACATATTCCAAAGAAGCAAATTTGTGTATTGATATTTTATTGCACTGGAAGGCATTATTAACTCTACTGTTGTTCTCTTCTTAACAAGTTTCGGTTTAAAAACAAAGTTATGGTTGTTCTTGAATGTCAGATCTTGTCAGGGATCTGACATTTAAGACTTAAACTTAACAAAACAATATTTATCAGGGTATTTACATTAAGATTATACTTTTTCCTCTGCACATCACACTTGCAATCCGTAAAGTTCATGGAGGCGCAAAAGCTTTAAGATCCACAATGAAGTCCATAAAAGTGCTAAAAGCTAACAAACCGCCTAGCCTAGCCGCTGGGCTAAAAACAAACGAAGCAAACTAGCAGCAGAAGAGGCAGTCAAAATCCAGCTTACAGCAAACTTAAAACTTTAGATCGATATGTCTGATGACTAAAGTATTTTACCTTGTTAAAACATATAGGTAAAACAATCAGGATGTAAAAGTATACCGTAAAACTGTGGCTTAAAGAACTGAAAAAATGTTGATTTCTGGCAACAAACGCATCGACGATCACACTGACGCCACCCGACATGCAACAGTGGTCTGGGCAGTAATCCCCCTTATTCAAACAACTGTTGAGATCAGTGGTCACCATATTTCACATGATTACAAAGTATTGCCCCTGTGAGAATATTGAGATGACATCATGAATGTGTATGGTAACAATAATTTTGTTCCTCAGATTTGCTGAAGGGTTTTTTTGAGCCCTGTGTGGAGGAAACGCAGTGCAACTTCAGACCATCCACCTCTCCGCTTACTCACTCCTCTCCAAGTCAGACCTCCATTCCCAGTGCTGATAGGTATTGTATCATACATGGTCTCGATAAATAAAGAGCATTGAATATTAAGTTTTTATTATCATTTTAATTAAATAGTAATCTTTTAGTGGCTTCAATTTTATTCAACCCAAATTGATCAAATTATTACTCCTTAAGGAAAGGAACCTTCACATTAATCTTTAATATCTAGTCTGTTGTGTAGTCGGAATAATTGTTTCTGTTGTTAAGCACATTACTATTTAATCAATAATTTACTGGTTCTCAAACTGTGGTACAAGTACCACTGGTAGTACATGAGCTCCCTCTAGTGGTACACGGAGGGAATCTCTGATATATTAAAAAAAAAAAAAATTAAATGGATCAGTTAAAAGTAATTTAAAATAATAAATAAATATTTTTTTCCTTAGATGTAATATTTTTGTTTCAGTTTCAATATCAGCCTGCTACATAGTCACGTTCATGAACGGAGCGCGCATACGTCCATTGCTTAGTTACGAGCTGTGACGGCAGTCAAAAACCCTGCAATTTGGCTCCAAACAGGAACTATTAGGATGAGAAGTGTGGATGAGGAGGAGAATATTTCGAGCAGCCCTTTTTAAACTATAGAGCAGTGGCGGCGAAGTCTCCACAGCACCTGCTAGTAGCAAACACAAAACCGTAAGGAGATATGACACGAGTCACCTCAAATTGGATTCAGTTGGACCGGGTCGGAACAATAAATACACCTGCCTCCTGCGTTTACTGTCCGTAGCTGAAAAGGGTAGGACCACGCTAACGTGGGCCATAATGGTGGTACTTATAGGGTACTTATAATACTTTATGAAGTGGTACTAAAACGTCTGAGAACCACTGCATAATAAATTCATTTGTTTGTCACATGCAATCATAAAAATACAATTCAAGTGTAATGTGTATACATATTGTATTACTTATACTTATTACTACTGACAGACATGGTACATTTGCATTTTGAGTCACTGTTTATTCATTACTTTGCTCCCATTTTGTCTTTTCTTCTCAGTATGGTGTCACCTGCGTCATCCAGTGGTGGTCTGGCAGACAAACATCCAGGTCTTGACCTCTCTCCTGAGTCTATCTGCTTCAGCCCTAGTCTCAGCAGGCTCACATACATCTCAATGAATGATGGCACTGTTGTGCCTTCACCTGAGAGGCAAAAGGTATGGTAGGACATAGTGAAACATACCTAACCTTGGTTGCAATACCACTGAACGTTCCATTCTTTCATGAGACGTGAAGGGCTGCTCTGTGAAATAGTCAGGTCCCTATCATGTGTGGTACTAATTGTCTTGGGTTGTTGTCTTGTTGCTGTCCATAGAATAACTGTACCATGGCACTGAGCACCACCATCATCAGAATCAGTCCAACTCCACCTGTGGAACCAGATGCTGACCTTGATATTCTTGGCCTGCCCAAAAACCTGGACCAGGTCAAACCAGAGCATTCTAAAAGTCTGGACCCACTACCAGCACAGCAGTGTAAAAGCCCGGAGCCCTCACGTAGTGCTTCTGGTCTGAGCTGTACTCGCAGCCAGAGTGAATGTAACTACCACTACCCCAGGGACAGAACTGGTGATCTTTCAGCAGGGTGCAGGAAACACAAGCACCTCTCTGAGTCCAATGTAAGGCAGCTCACCAAAGTCGACTCCGGCTATTGCAGTAATCTGAACATTCAGCAAACTAGCAACACTGCAACTTCTCAAAGCTCCCAGAAGTGGGGAGCTGCTAGCTCAGTGTCAACGTCAGTGTATGCTAGTGGCCTTTGCATGCCTCCATCCTACTCATCAGAGGGACTTCACTATGTGCCCATCCCCAGCTTTAAGCCCCAATGTGCTGGCTTGATTGACCTTCCCCACCAAGGAGATATGCAGTCCCTCCTGGCCGGACGCTCTGTCTTCAACCCTCAGCTGGCTCAGCAGTATTTGGGACCTGAAGTTCCAATACATACTGGTTCTTATCATGTGGGAGCAACAGGAAACAGTCTCTACAGTGTGTCCTCTACAGGCATGTCTTTTCTCTCTGCTTTCATAAATAAAGGTGCTGAGTTATGTATTACAAAACTGTAAAATACCCAGAAAAACATTGATAAGTAGAAGGGCTCTCAGAAAGCGCAAACCTCAACCAAGACAAATGGTGCATTCACATGCTCTTTGGATGGTCCCAGTGTTCATGAGCTTTAAGTCATAATGTGGCAACTGCTCAGAGCGATTAGTTGCTAGCTTTTTCCAGTATTTGCGTGACAAATAGGAGGAAATGTATCAGGTAAGCCATGAAATGTAACTGGGAACTCCTTTTCCGATTATACTGGCACTACATGAATGCACTATGTTGCATTCTTAACGAAAGTTAGTGAAAATCCACAGAGTATCCGCCCCGTGATTGGGATCTGCTCCAAAATGTAATGGGTTTTTCCTTGGCCCTGTACATCCTTAACCAAGTTTCATTAAAATCGGGCCAGTAGTTTTTCTGTAATCCTGCTGACAGACAAAAGACAAACAAACCACACAGAACACATGACCTCTTTAGCGAAGGTTATAATGCAATATACTTGTTAAATTTATTTAGCCACCTCTTCCATTTTTATTTTCAGGCATACCCAACAGTAATTTCACAGTGAGACATCCCACATCAGGTCCTCTGGGAATTTCTCAGTCTCCTGGGTCTCATCCCCTCCCTAGACCCCATCAGGGTCAGCAGGACATGGGAATGATGGGAAAACCCTACGGTCAATATGGTGCAGAGACCCTGATTGCAGGCTGCCTTGAGGAACTGAGAGGTAGCAGTGGTCTTGGTGTTTATAAGAAAGTTGACTTCCTTTGCATATTTAAATATATAATGTGTACGCTCTTGACATTAGGATTTGACTGTTGTCTTATTAATATTCTTCGTCATACTTTAACTAATCATATATGTGGGCTACAGTTTGTTAAATACAAGGATATTGTCATTTTCTTATGTATCAGCTACTGTATACCCGTTTCACTGTCCTCTTCAGGCCAAGTGGTGGTACCAGAAGAACTGCGGTTCCCTCACAACTGCTGTGTAGGCATCGCTTCACAAACCTCCCTCAGCCTCTTCAACCCCTCTGAGAGATGGCAGCAAGTGTCAATCACTGTAACTAACCTGGCCATTGATGGAGAAAAGGTAAACAGAAAGCACAGAATGGTGACTAATTATATACAGTGTCAAAATGCATATGCTAAGAGTATCTTCAAAATTGTGTCTAAAACCCCTAAAATTTCAGAAAGGGCAGCTCGTAATTAGTTGCCTAAAAACTTTGAGATAACTAATTAATCAGTTATTATGAAATATCTGTCTAAACCAGCTGACAATACTCATTTAATTATCAATGTTTCTTCTGTCTTTGATGCCAATCCCTACAGGTGGATAGCATGCTCTACCAGTGGCTTATAGTGAAGAACAAGACAATCATTGCCCCCAAGAGTACAGAGGAGCAGAAGGTGTTGTTCATCCCTCCACAGGCTGGTGTCTACCAGTGTATCTTCAGTGTTTGCTCCTGGCCTGCATCCGCAGAGACAGAGGTTGCTGCAGGGGCCAACATCTTTGCTAAAAGGGTGGTGCTGGTTGCCATAGCAGAGAATCCTGCACTAGAGGTGAGGGCCCACAGTGCAAATATCACACTCTTAACCCAAAATAACCAGGGGCCTCATGTATAAATGTTGCGTATGCACGAAAAGCCTGTGTATGCTGGTTCTCACTAGTGATAGACCGATTTTATCGGCTGGCCGATACGCGGCTGCTGCGTTCGCCGATAGTTTTTTCCCGGCATTATTACAGACAGGTGTCCACAGGCAGCTCTGTGTTGCTGGAGACACTGCAGTTCACGTGCAGACCATGTACTGCCCCTCCCCCACTAGCAGAATGCTTAAATTACAAATCAAGCAGTTTATTTCAATGGCTACTTTTCAGGTTTATTGTTTTCTTAAATTATTTAAATGTGTTGACAAAGGACATTTTGTGATGACCTGCTTATATCTGTCTTATGTCAGCAAGCATTGCATCATCAAGGCTGTGTTGTAGATGTTGATGAAAGCCTTTTACCCTTGCACAGTTAACCATATGCAGTGCACCCATCCATATGATGCACATTGCACACATCATTTGGGTGATATGAATGGAAGATGACTGCAGAAGTGACACTGATCTGTGTTTTTGTTTATTTTTAAAGAAATGGCAGAGCAGATTCTGAAAACAAATCCAGTGTGGCAGGGTTTACATTTTTATGATGTAAATTGAGAGCGCAAAAGCAGTATCGGCTCAAGAAAATCGGCAGCCCATATCGGTCATCGGCTAAGGCTGATGAAAAAAAAATTGGTATCGGCACTAAAAAATCCACATCGGTCGATCCCTAGTTCTCACACACACGGTATGATGTATAAAAATTAACTTGACGTGAGAATGTGTCCTGTCATGTGTCTTGTCTGGCTCTGTAAAGTGGCAAATTCTAACTGAAACGTGCCGAAAACTCACCAAATATTACAAAATGAATTATCTACTTCAGTTACTGTCATACGTCTATGACGTCGACTACTGAAAAAAACATAATTCAGTGTTTCCCACAGGTTGAGAATTATGTGGTGGTGGGTGATGGCTGGGTTCAGTAATAAACTAGTCAAACGAAGGTTAAAACTGACTACTTAACATTATCAGATAATTTAGAAAGAAATAACTATTTACATATTAAACAAATTAGACAAAAAGATGATACAGATAAAATTATTGCGACTCTATGCTGCGTCTGACACAATTTCAGGGTAGTTATTAAGGCTGGAGGAAAATATGCGATATGCCCCAATGTTGTTGAATATAGCGATATTACTTGTGATGAATATACAGATATTAAAATGTAGCCTACTCAGTTCTGCATTTCTGCTGCTTTCAGTATTTTGCTAAAATACAACAAATTGCTCATTAAATTTTAAACAAATAACAAAGTGTAGCCATGATGTGCTTTGTCAATTAAATCAGTTTGGGGTTTTTTGCCAAATGTTAACAGTTCAGCAGATAAAATACCTCTATTACTATACTATGATCCATACAGAAAGTTACATGTTATTATTAATCTTAACACTGTTCCCTCCTAACTCCTGTTAAATCATATAAGACTAAGGCTATCTAAAGTTAATTCTTGTTCATTTTGATGGTTAGATCATTATTCGTTTTTTGAAGTGTAACATTATTAATGGTGGGCAAACTCATGTGATGCGTAATTGATCCTGTGCATGATGTGTATGTAAGTAAAAAAGTTGTAGGAAATGAACCCGACTGTTGTTTAGTAACTAGTCTGGTGCCGCCACTCTTTTCTTGATTTCCACTTCGATAGTAGACCTTTTTTTCTGCCGTGGTTCAGGTGCAATGCACTGCCCTGTCATCATTTGCCACTCTGCAGATTTTCTTTTATTGCTTATCCCAGATGACATACCTACAAATACAACATTTTTTGCTCGCCTCCATGTGATGTATAAAAGAAAGGTGCGCAGGTACGCCCGGTTTTATAAATGGGAATATTTCTGTGCGTGCGTACTTTTCAAGTTTTCGGTGTATGCCATCTTCTGGTATGAAAGCTGCACAGTCTTTAATATATGAGACCCCTGATCCATAAGAAATAAGGCAAATAAAAATACTTAAGGGTTGATATTAATGTATCGACATGTTTTTTTTTTAACCTTTATTTATCCAGGTAAGTCGATTGAGAACATATTCTCATTTGCAATTATTGCAGTTATAGATAATGGATGAAGTATAAAAGTACTTAAGACAGGATCTTAAATTAATTTTGATTCTCAGGTTGAAGTAAGCAAATCTGGCTGTCTGGATTTTGGAGACCTTCCAGGAGGCAGTGCCAAATCCCTTCCTCTTAACCTGATCAACAGGACTCATGCTACAGTGCCCATCCGTCTGATTATCAGCGCAGTGAGTCATCAGTACATTTCTACATATTCTTAGACCAATTTTAAACACACATACTGTATGCTGATCCACAACAGTTATACAGTGATGCACAATAAATCCAATATTAATCGCAATCACTGTTTGGCTTTCCACAATTAAATGAACATGATCGACAGCAATATTGATGTTTAAAAAATGCGTTCTACGCTAATAGAAACTTCCGCGGCATATCAAATCAAGCCAGGGTTTTCGCCAGTGTATTGCTTGCCGGGCCTAAGTTGACTCCCTGTCGGTGTTAAAGCTATAGTGCATATAGTTTGTCTCCCCCATGAGGAATTCTAAGTAATGACCGCAAAACTGTTGCCGCATGATACAAGCGATGATCGCGCACCACCCCCAGCTCAATGGTGTTTTAAGCCCCCAACGTCGATTTCAAGGCACCTAACCCTAACCATTGCCTAATCTTAGTTATGGTTAGGGTTAGGTGCCTTGAAGTCGATGTTGGGGGCTTAAAACACCATTGATTAACGCGTTAATGCTGACAGCCCTAATATTAACTTACAATAGCTGTATTCTCATAAACATGACAAACTGCAAGAAACCATTTGCTAATAAACCGCTGAAAAACACAGTTTGGCAAAGCTGTTAACACTTATGTTAATTACACTGGTTATGACATATTGTTTTGGCTGTGCTTTCAAATATGCTGCTGTTACCGGCCTCAGGTCTAGGGGAACCTGGGCCAGCAGCAAGACACATTCTGTAGAGCAATGGAAAAAAAGTTTTTCAAACACTGGATGCAATTGGTCCTAAATCCAGCATACATCTGGTCTTTATGTTTCTTAACTTTGAGGGTGTTCTAGGAAGGTAATAAAACAACTTCGCTTTGCTTTGCTATGCAAAGCAGCAAAAACACAGCAGTGAGAATATTAAATCATAACTGGTGGTTCTCATTTCTCCAGAACGCTTCAGCATGGAGATGCTTCACCTTTTCCAAGCACCCTGTCACCATTACATCTGAGGCAACACAGCAGGCTGGACACATGGCCACAGTGTCCTCTCCCTCAGTGATGAATCACGTGATGCATGCCAGCTACGGAGAGGTTAGAATTGACAAAATTATTACAACCTTATTTAGCATCTCACTCACTGACTTATATTATTATTTAATGATGTTTTTGTTTCATGTTTTCTGTAAAGCTTGCTAAGGTAATGGTGGTACAGTATTTACTAGTGCTGTCAAACAATTAAAATATTTAATCGCATTAATGCCATAGTTAACTCGCAATTAATCTCACATTTTTATATATTCTAAATGTCCCTTGATTTCTTTTTGTCCAATTATTTTTTTCTCATTTTAATGCTCTTATCAACATGGAAAAGTGGATCAGCTTACCCTCGTCCTCCACAACGTTAACAGGCCTACATGCAGTAGCCACCCATTTAGCTATGGCTGCAATAAGTTCACTCTTAGTTGTGGTTCTCTTCATACATCCATGATGTGCTTCTGTCTGAAGTCATCCATTGTCGCCTGGCTTTGACGAGGGGCAGAGAATTCGCATCAGCTGTGTGCTTGGTATCAAGTGGTATTTCAGACTGGACGTGCTGCGATGATAGCTCAGTTCACAACGACAAAACACACTTTGATCACTTTGGCTTGTCTTGGAACCATTTGGCAACTTTTTAAAAGTAAACTTTCCATTCAGAATTTTATTGGCATCCATTTCTGCGTTTCGTGCTAGCCATCCACTCAAAACGTAACATTAGCCTACTACTCTTTGGCCGGCTCGCAAGCCCAAACAAGTGTGTGCGGCGTGCCTGTTTTGTTTCCGGTCTAGCTAGATCTGGTGTGGTGTTGTAGTTTTTCTAACGTTACAAGTTGTTGCAACAGCATGTGAAAAAAAACTACAACGTTTGCTAGGCCAAAAAGAACGTTAATCTCGCGATAAAAAAATTGACGCCGTTAAAATGGGTTTGTGTTAACGCCGTTAATAATGCATTTAACTGACAGCACTAGTCTTTACCTAAATTAATTAATGTGTTTTTGAGTAATTTCTGAAAAACATTAAGATATGGGTAACACAGTTTCAGTTCCAATTCTCTATATCACTTCAGCAGTGAAAATGGCCTCGTCAGTTGCATGTTAACTTTTACTTCATTGTTTTTCAGAATCCACAGGGCTTTATGGTCTGGGTTCACTTCAAGGCGCCTCAGAAGTACACCGTTTCTTCAGGTAGTCAACCAGATTGAGTCTCATACATCGTTGCAGTAATTTTTTGGTTGATAACATTCATTAAACTGATATGGTGCAAAATGTACCCTTTTTTGACCACTCAAGAATTATTAACATGGTTAAAAAATGCCACATTAAGACACCAAGACCTTGAGGAACTCCATAGGCGGGATCATGATTCACAGTCTTATCACAATTCTTTTTCATGTTGTTTTTTAAGACTATTTTGCAAGTAACTGAACAGTACTACCAAACTAATTTCCCTATTTAAAAAAATATAGCCATACAAGGTAACAAAACACCACACCAAATGATATGCTTAAACTTAACAGTTTAAAGTTTATTTTTATTAGAATATTTATTTAAATATTTATCAGTTATTTTTTCCAAATATTTATCTTACGTTTCAAAACTAATTAACAGACCTGCTAAAGCAAAGTAATGTGGGTAAAGAAATAGTGAGTGTTGTTAATGCAGTGTTACCTGAGGGCCGTACTTGTGGTTCGTTATGAAAATAGATGTTTTTATTTTTAACGTCTCGCCACAGCAGGGCAATCAGTGACTGCAACAGGAGGGGTCAAGGGTAAGTCTCCATCACGGAGATGGTTGACAGAATACGTGCCATAATAGGTGATGTTGCACAGTCAGGCATTGCAACGGAGGATGTTTACCTGGACAGCAACTTGCATAAACCTGCATATAAAGATACGGCCAATGGACCTGACCGTAATAAGATGTTAAATCATTTCAGATTTTTTAAATTTATAAATGTAACCCCATTAACATTTTTAACAGGCATAACATGGACAAAGCTTTACCTTTTTATATTTTTTCTTTGTAAATGTAAGTTATGTGGAAGGTATTGGCAAATAATAATGTTCAATACTGTCTTTTCAGAAGAAGAAGCTTAATTAGACTGCACCAGAGCCGGGACCATCTCTGATTAGGGTTGGGTACCGAAATCGGTACTTTTTTGGGTACTGACCGAATAACGTCGGTACTACAGAGGACCGAAACTATGTCGACTCTGCGGTTTTTTTAAAGTGCTCATATTATGCTTTTTGCTTTTCTCCTTTCCTTTATTGTGTTATATATCTTTTTTGTGCACGTTAAAGGTTTACAAAGAGAAAAAGCCCAAAGTCCACCCCATCTCCAACAGAAAACACTGTTCACAAACTGCTCCAAACAGCTCTATTGTAGTCCAGACTTTACTTCAGAGACAAGCTTGCATCACTTTGTAACACGTTATAATTCTCGCCTAGCTGCTAGCGTGGCACGCCCTCATACTCTGCTTCTGACTGGCTAGTAGTCCTTACCTAGCTACTGAGCATGTGCGACTCCCAACAAAGATGGAACAGAAGTGTGATGCCTCACTCTGTAGCTAAAACAGAGAGCTCAACACACAGGGTGAAAAGAGGAGCTGCAGCAATGTGCAGTACAACAAAAATAAGGTGTTGTTTGAAAATTAAATGAATCTAAATACAATTATGATCCTGAAAATTAGCATAATATGAGCACTTTAAAGTTACAGTGAGTCACGGCAATGCGGGTTAAGCTCTTGCAAGTGTCGCTGCACTTTTCAAAACTCCACGTAGATAGCATTCGCTGCAATATTATATTAATGGCGAGCCGAAAGTGGTCGCGGTGCAGTTACATTTCCTCTGGGACAGGCAGGCACACCAGTGTTGACTGACTGACAGGCTGGAGGTTGTAAGGCAAGATAACTTTATTTCTGTAGCACATTTCAGCAACAATTACAAATGCTTTACATAAAACATTAAAGAGCAGTTAAAAAGAGAGAGAAAATAAAAACAAAAAAAGAATAAGATACAAGAACAAAAGTTACAGTGCAGTGTGAGGAAATTAATAATTATTTGACCTATTGGTTGTACAGACGGGTTTGGGAGGGGAGAGGTAGATGTTTTATTTTGTGTAGTGTGTAAAATCTTAATAAATAAAATTGTCTAAGTAAATAGGATAAATAGGTTTGGAATTATTTTTACAACTGAAATTATATTTTTCTTATTAAAGAGTGAAAGTACCGGAAAAAGCTACCGTGGGGTACCGGAACCGAATTTCGGTACTGGAAACGATGTGTTTGTGTCTGATGCTCCGTGTCACCGTCGTGTCCCACGCACACAAGTGGTCTGTTGCAGGCCTGAAATACTAGGTCATCACTCGTAAATTGTGTTTGTGCTTAAAGCTACATTGTGTAAGAATTTCTCCCATCTAGCGGTGAAATTGTATATGACAGCCAACTGAATATTACTTTCTAGCCCAGGCGCAACATGGTGTGTATTCTGAATGATCCTAAGTGGCAGATTCTGCGCTTACGAGAATACTTTGATTAGTTGGTGGAAGTAATTACACATGAATGAGCACATATTTGTGAAAGAACAAAGTTTTTTTTTTTTTTTTTTTTTTCGTGAGGCCCAATGTCTTTATCATCAATCAGTTTACTCAAAGCAGTACTTTCATTTACTGCCAAATTATTTGAAACTTGACAAGGTTGATTTATTAAACTTCATTATGTAATGTTCAACTATTCTGCAAAAAGTGTGAATGGAGGCAAAAGGTACTCAAGGTTTAAAAGCTCTGGCAACCGTGTCTGTGTTTTTGGAGAAGGAATGTCTATGTCTAAAACACCTGAACAAGTCCACTTTTAAACCAAAGGCATTTACAGTACACCACTGGTGGGCACAAATGACAGACCCTCAACAATTGCAATTCTATACATTTAGCAATAAATCTACAAGACAACAAAGTGAACTGAATACTTTCTGAAGCCACTGTATGTGTAATACACAAGTATTTGCGGTGGGAAAGAGGATTTGCTTTGTTTTGTATCCCCTGTAGAGCGTTCAATCCAGTCAGCTATTGAGTACATAAGTTAACTGTTAATAAATGCTGTACAGTGCCACGTGTGGACAATTATACAATATACAATAGGATGTGTCATGGCAAAAATACCCTAACTCCTTGTGGTTGCGCTTTTCAGGAGAGCTTGGTCCGGCAGATGAGTACATTGCTCGGGTGGACATTGAAGTGGACTCTCCTGGTCCGAGTCATGTGATCAGGAGTATTCCTCTTCGGGCCAGGTCTGGAACTGCAAGGGTCCATGCTCCTAAAGACCTGCAGGTAGTAAAACTGCCATATGGCTTTTTTTCAGACTGATAGTGTTGCTCTGCACACCACTACATTACACACCACTACATTGCAAATACAGTACTTATTATTATTATTATTATTATTATTATTATTATTATCGAATATTACAATCAAATTTAACTGAAAATCATTGTACCAGCACAATGTATATTTAAAGATAATGTAAAAAGAAGATTGGTCTAAGAATAGCACACACAGCTACTATTATGATTATCAGTGGCCAACGTGGACAACTAAGCTAATCAGATACTTCATATTCATGTACTACGAGCAGTGAGCCTCTAACAATTTCAATATTAGTTTGTTAACGTGACGATGAGACAGTCTTGGCCATAGAGAGGGGGCATCTTGTAATCCTGAAAGGATTTAGAACTCCCCATTCTTGCTACACTATACTGTCTTATGTTCCAAACTGCATTTAAAATGTATGTACAGTGTATCTGCTGATTAAAATTATATTTTGTTTCATATAATGTCAAAAGACTTTGAGAAATGAAATTGCTAGATTAATCATGAAAACATTCCACTGTTTTTGACGTTTAACATAAAACAACCTTTTTGTCTATCAAGTTTCTTTTCATGTTCAGCTTTTCTTGGCCTCTGAAGAGTTGGCAGTCAACTGCTGTTTGTGCTACTTTTGTCTAGACTGTAAGCCTGTCTGCTCCACTGGGTAAATCTAGTCAACAGACGCTGCCATTAAAGAATGCAGGAAACATTGACGTGCAGCTGAAACTCAAGGTAATTCTGACCTTTACTTTTCTTATTAGAGCTGGGGTTTGGGTAAACGTCTGTGGCATTTTAGGTTAGGGTGTGGTACATACCGTGGGGATTCATTGATATTTTGCTCCTGTTTTTCTTGTTGTCTCGATTGTATCTCAATTTTTATCCATCTATTTCTTCCTCCCAACATTCAACCCACTGTTCCTTTGCTGTGTCATCCATATGTTTGCCCTCTTCTTCTCACATTCATTTCCTCTCATTCTCTCTCTCGCTCTAATTCCTGTTTATAGAGCAGTGATGCTGAGGACAATTTCTCTGTGACACCTGATGAACTGTCCCTGAGAATGGGAGAGGAGCAAGGCATTGTGGTCTCCTTCAAAGCACAGGGCAGCAAAACATTTCAAGAGAGGTATACACAAATGTATTTCTTTTGCAGTAACCAAAAGTACAGAAGTGAAGAAAGAGAAACACAAGTTAACACCACTATGTTTTTCCTGGAGAAGTAACCTGGTTTCATTTTTTATAAGAGTGCATGTGTATGACAAAGGCTTGAGACTGCAAAGTATTGTTGTGACAGCAGTGCAGAGGGATGAAAGAAAACATAATCCCTCATGATTTTGCATCCTTGTACCCATAGACCAAATTAAACTGAAAGTGACACCAAAATAAAAACCTGTTAATTTACTTAAATTTTATTTTACTTGCATGTTTTATTTACGGAGTTGAACAATATTTTTGTATAAATGAGGCGTCTAATGCATACTTTATGGGAAAACTACTTTACGTGCTCTATCACAACTAAGGCTGTCACAGCCACATCAGTGCAAAATCTACCAAAAAAGCACCATGTCATACCACTAACATACATAAACTAGCCCTGGTGTGAGGATAACATTAACCAGGTTACTGCAGCGCATTCAAACCTCTACTCTTATTACCGTTTCTAACCTAAATTATTTCCATTTTTTGTGTGTATGTAAATGTAGTTATTGTTTTGGCATTAAGTAATTTCCAATGCTGTTTTTTCCATAAGGAATTTAACCAGACAAATACATTTGGATTTAATGCTCTTGGTATGCATGGATGAAGTGTTCAAAGGATCAGTCTTGGGTTGGGTTATATCCTTGAATATCCCAAAACATGACCTGTTCAGTTAAAATCTCAATTTACTAACTTGGTGGTTCTTGTGTTGCAGCCTTCTCACCATCTTGGTGCTGCCATCAGGTCCTCAGTATGAGGTAACCCTGAAAGGAGAAGTTGTCCCAGAGGACTCTGGGAAACCTACTATTCCCTCTGCTGCTGTCTTTGGTCCTGGTGTTGCCAAAGATGTTCCACCAATTCTTTCTAATAAACAGTTCGTAGCCTGGGGAGGGGTCACTCTGGGACGAGCTGTGTAAGCCAATTTTCAGTTTTTCAATATAACTTGATTACAGAAAAAAAAAACTTTTATACGTATCAATTATTCATTTGAAAGTAATCAATGGCAAAACTCAAGGCCCAGTAGTCCATCATATTCTATTAGGTTTGTATAATGCTGTTCATGAGAAGGGACAGAGGGTGTCTACAGGGAGTGTTATTTCTCAGAAGCTATTTCAACATAATTCACAATTTCTTTAAACTCAGTGAAGGGAGGTAAAGTACAGACAAAATTAAGAATGCTAAATCCTGCATAAAATGGATGCATTATTTAAAGGTTTAACTGGATAAAGGTTTGACTTTGCTATTCTACTCAAATTAGGAAATTTAGATATTGATTCTCAAATCAAAGAGATCAAGTTTGACACAGAACTCCTGCACACTAATTCGTACCACATAACCAACCGCTGCCATTCCTTTTCAGCCAACAGAAGCTGGTTCTAAGGAACAACTCTCCCAATGCCACACAGCAGCTACGGTTGCTTATTCGTGGTCAAGACCAGGACTGTTTTCAGGTAGATTGTAATATTTTTACATTTGAAAACTGATTAAACATGTCATTTAAATTCTTCCTTGTTCAGAGTAACCTCACATCCTGTTTCTGTGTTTTGACAACCTGCTAGGAATCACCTGCAAAGTTTTTCTTTTCCATAGTGTCTCTTGTTTGTTAATCAGCTATCCACGGCAAGAGTTTGTGACCAAAGAGTTTTTTATTTAATCAGATTTTTCTTTGTACAACCAATTGGAATGCACAGATGCATGGAGCTAAAACCAGACAGAAAAAGGCCTAAGATGGGGCGGCCTCTAGCTCACCCAATAAGAGCGTGCGCCCCATGCAGCGGCAAAGGTTTGAATCCGACCTGCTGCCCTTTGCTGCGTGTCATCCCCCATCTCTCTCCCCCTTTCCTGTCTATCCACTGTCACTATCTAATAAAGGGAAAAGCCCCAAAAAATATCTTTTAAAAAAGAAGAAAAAAAAAACATTAAGGGAGTATTCCACCTATTTAGCATTACACTCCCATACACTTTCACGCGCAGAAAATCGAGTGAGGATAATTACCACTTCTGTAAAGTCCATGTTTTTTTTAGCTTTAAGGGTCCAGTTTTGTAACCGGCATCTGCACAGCCGGTACAAGCCCGTCAGCTGTGTCTCTGCCTGGCATACTCTTTGTGTAGGATGGCTAATGTAACCTGCCGGTCTTCATCAATATAATGGCATTAATCATGTGGCTAGCCGTTATGAGTGCCGTTCAGCAGTCGGTCATGAGAGCCACATACTTATCAGTAAAGAAGAGCAAAGTTTGAACTAGCAAGTTAATTAGCAGTTAAGAATTAGATTGCATAGCCTATTTTTCTTTTACCATACAAAAAAACTATTTTTTTTAAATTACTTCTTTAAAATCTTTTTTTAACTGATAGTTGTTGGGAATAGGTAGGGTACAGATTCAATAATTGGCAAATTATCAAAGATGTTTTATCAATATTAATAAAGTTATGAACATACATATTTACCAAATTGACAAACAATCAAAACAGGGCACCACCTGGAACCAGGGGCCAATACTTGAGTTGTGAAATAGTGTCATAGGTGGTGTTCCTATTAAAATACAGATCTGAATTAATTTGGTTAACTTATCTGGTATAAATTAAGGAACAAAAGGAAGGGTGAATCCAAGCACAGACCTGTTTAACCAGCTTATTACAATAGATGCACAAATAATCACAACTGCTATTTAAAGTATAGTAGAATTTATTTAACTTCAAAATTACCAATGGCCGATCAATAATTCTTCAATCATCAAAACCTATATACCTTTAAACAAACTACAACCAAAAGCAACAAACAGACATGTAGTGTGTGTGGGGGTGGGTGGGTGGAGTGACAAAACCGGGTGGTTGCTAGGCTATGCCCAAGATTACCTGTTCCAGCTAGGCTATGTGCTAGCCGGTTAGCTTATCTGTGAGTGACTGTGGAAGCTAGCAAAGTGTCCGATTTTCTTCTAGAGAAACGGTGTTCTCTTCTGCAGATTCGAAACACTGGCCGTGTTCAATAGTCCAATAGTGTTCGCCAGAACACTGAAATAAATCCATTTTTCTTGGGAAATGGAGCGATTTCGCACAAGCACTTGCGTGCATCCTCTTGCAGTGTGAGCCAGCAACGGAAGACACCGATTTTCGTGTGTCAGAAAGTTTTATAGTTTCAAAGCACTGGATGCGGACCCCTGGTGGGTTCAAAGTCCACCAGCGACTGGGAATTCAAGGTGTTCTTGAAGGTGTTACAACTACAAGCCTGTAGTTCTTAGACTTCCGGTCATTGTTAGGCTCTTTCTCTCGTGGCTCAGACTTTGTTTTTTACATAGTAGTGGGACTTCTGTGGGCTTTTGGGTTGACTGAAGGCCCATCTCTTTGTCTGAGAAGGCCATGTGGGGGCCACATGTGCCCTCTTTGTCTTTGTCACAGGCCCCTTGTTCAAGATCAGTTTAATTCTTACTTTCCTCAGTCCCAACATAGTATTAATCGGTCAAAATTCTTATTGTCGGATAACGGTTAAACTGTTAATTATTAACATCCCTAATGTGAGGTATATAAACTTTTTTTTCTCCCTCAGCTTCAGAGTATGTTCAGTCCTGAAGAGCGTCTGACCCGGCATGGGGAGCTGTCCATTCGTCCCAGAGAGGACGTGACCATCCACCTGCTCTTTGCTCCCACCAGGGTGGCTTGCATGTTGGCCAAGCTGGAGATCAAACAGTCTGGAGTCCGGTCTTCACAGCCAGGGGTCAAATTCACTGTGAGGATGTGACTGTTTCGGTCCTGCTTTGTTCTCTGGCTTCTCCTCTGTAGTGATCTTACTTTGCATTTCCCTCACTTAACTTACTCCCCCTCCACTAATGAGCTTGCATGCCTGCCTTGTACTTTCTCATCTTTTCCCTGCCTCATTTTCTTTACTGTTTCTTTGACATGTTTTCTTATTTCTTTTCTAGAAAGACTGGGCTATAGTTTAATTTGGTTCTCATCTTTCCCATCTTCAGATTCCACTGTCTGGTTACGGTGGGACGAGCAACATAATCCTAGAGGACCAGAGAAAACAGGCAGATGGCTATGTGGCAATGCTGACTGACATCGCTGTTAGTCGCGTCAGCAAAGTGTGTCTGTGCGTGAGGAACACTGGCTCCAGAGCAGCTTTCATCAAAGCTGTGGCCTTCTCTGATGTGCAGACACGATCAGTTATGGATTCCTCTGTCATCAGCCTCGCCCCGTCACAGTTTGTACTTAAGGAAAGGACACAAGAGGTAGGAGAGTTGATACAACTGAAATGAACCACGCTCTAGTTCAGGAAAAAAAAAATATCTTCTAAAATATTTCTTCAAGTGCTACACAAGACACTAGAATTAATCATTATATTAATACAACAGTATTACCAGCATTTCATGTGAATAAAAACTACCCTTGATTTAGTTGTATAGCTGTTATTGGTTAGCCTGACATCGGCAGACCAAATGCAAATTAGTAAACCGCCAAACTGCGATGATACATTGCTTTTTCAACGCGGTAAGAAAAAAAAATCCATGGGTTCATCTCAATATCCCTCCTCGACTTCTATATCCTCGATCACATGACCTACAAATTGATCGAGACCCGCCATGTTGAAGGACGTCCCAATTCCTTAAATGCGCTTTGTGGAGAGGGGAGACTTCCAAAAATGAGAGGGAATTGAGGATACACGAGTACAGCGTATCCTGAAGTTTTAACTGCTACAAGGCTATACATGACAATCCATATAGCGTGTATATCATTGAACAATGCATGCTTCATTAATCAATTAAAAGGCATCAGCTGGTTTAGGACCTAGACATCTATTTGCAGCTGTTCTGGCCCTGCAGCTGCAAAAGGTCATGAAATGTTTAAAGTGCTTACATTTTAGTAAAACATAGTTATGAGAAAAGCTGTAGGATGAATGGAAAGATCCCACTCTATAACAATCATTTAACATGTAACATGTATCATGTAAAATCTACCTTAAACATTACACAATAATGGTTTGAGTGATCATAATTCACAGTCCTTAATAGGGGTTTGTGGTGTGGATCTATAGGACACTGAATGCCAAAAAATTCAATGTGAAAGAATATACAGTACGTAGGCCTAATAAATCTTTTTGTTGCATCTGTCATTCTTCCGTGGAAGAAATTGAATTATAATGAAAAGACGAGCGTAGCGACAATTTACAATTACATACAACATCCAATACAAAAGTACATCTACAATCTTATTCGTATTGCTGCCTGTCTTGCATATGCTGTAATATGACCTTGTTACTCATAATATTTGTGTTTGTTTTCAGGTGATCACTGTGTTAATGAAGTCCACCCAAAGAGAACAGGTCCTATGTCAGTCAGCCAATGCACTGCTGGCTACTGTCTGTCTGTTTTGTGGAGATGAGGTCTCCCGGCAGCAGTATAGAAGGTGAGACCTTCCAACACTTAGTTTAGTCAATTGTATGCTATTAAAGTAGTATGTATAGGAATTACTAGTGGATAGCTAATAATTAAATCAGAACTGTCTGATAAATTTAGTTTTTTTTCTTGGTATTGTATCAATGTCACTTTTTTCTTCAAAAACTGTTTCAGAAGAAAACGGTATGCACTTGTTTGTTAACCAATTTTTTAAATGCATACAGTAGGAACAATGGAGAGGATGAAACCAGCAACCAGCAAAAGACATATTATCTATGGTCAGCTTTGTTATGCAATATACAAAGCAATATTTGTGTAATACTCCCTCCTACCGATTATGTGTACACTGGACTATAGATTCGAATAAGCATACATTCTTTCTGAATCTTTAAAAGTGCTGATAGTTTATAGATCCTATTCCAGATGGTTCTGCTATTGTGGGAAAGCTGTTTTGTCCCCCCCACCCCCACCTACAGCATGTTTGTGTTTTGTCTCTTCAGATTGCTTCAGAGCAAACCAGAGGCTGTGCGGAAGGCTCTGTCTGAAAACAGTCTACTAAAAAACATCAACTTCAATGAGAAGTTCCTTGGAGAAGATAATGTTACAGAGAGTAAGATTGCATTATAATGCTTGTCAAAGAAGTGGTCTCCTCTTAAAAGATGCTGAGTCTAAAAATCTGTTCAAATTGACCTTTCAGTTGATACTATTGAAAGTAATAATCTGTAATGTTTTTACATTTCAGTTTGCTACTCTAATGCTGATAATTGATAAATAGTGATTTGTACCTTGTAGTCAGTTCATCAAAGCTTCTATATCTGATGCTCTATACACTGAGGTAGCTCTTTGCAACAAAAAAAACGTTATATAAAGTTGTTATGAAGGTATAGAGAGAATACTAGAAATAACTGATTCAATTTAAAAAGGTTGTTGGAATACATTTCTAAAATATTGGTGGCTCTCTAATCGTCTTTACCTTTTCTGTAGTCTACGACCTGCCCCAACGGCCCAATGAAGCTCACATTTTCTATGGAAACATGAGTAAGGTAGTGGTGTCATTGCTGGGAAGTAACACAAAGAGCACAGGCTGTGAGCAGAGTGACCACACTGAGCTGCTGATGCCCTCTGCTAGACAAAGTTCAGAGACGGACAGGTACTGTCAGACTTATTTCTAACTTACTGTAATAAATTTTAACAGACTCAACACAAACGGGGGATACAAAAGTAAATTGACTGATAGTGTTTATCAGTATTGTAATGCATTTCAGTTGTACATGAATCACGTTGATTTGAAAAATCTATGGAGAAATGCACGGTTTTAATGTGCATTCTACTTACACACTGATTTGGTAAAAGCAATACTGTCAGACTATAGATCTGTTCATTTTAATAGTGAACACATTTAAATGAAATGCATCTTGTAAGACACAATGTACAGTTTTGTTTTGTGTAATTCCCAGTGGTTTGGCAAATGGCAATGTGTCTCTGGATGTGCTGCCAGTAAAAGGTCCCCAAGGTCCAGCCCTGAGAGTGGCAGAGCCCTCCTTAAAGGTACCATAAGCCCCCTTTTAATGGATGTGAATGGTTTATTGTGTTGAGTGATGAGTTAGTGTTGATTTATTTCGTGCTGTCTCTACTGGATGAGATGAAAACATTTGTTTCACTGCATTTGACATAAAAGAGTATTCATCTTTCAATGCAGAATGTCATCTTGTCCATCCGTTCCGTCTCCCCCCCCCCCCCCCTTAGGCTTCAGAGTCATTACATAGGCAGTCTGAGTCCTGGACCATCCATCCAGAACAACTTGTCCTTGCAGCTCCCACCATCGGTGAGTAGAATCAAGATTTTAAAAAGCATATTTGAAATTTTGTCACTTTAAGCTATGAATTCCACTATATATTTTGAATATGGTTAATGAAGCAATACCTCCAAACCATAAGTGA
Organism: Sander lucioperca; assembly: GCF_008315115.2. Classification (NCBI taxonomy): domain Eukaryota; kingdom Metazoa; phylum Chordata; class Actinopteri; order Perciformes; family Percidae; genus Sander; species Sander lucioperca. The sequence continues at coordinate 18,150,740 of NC_050182.1, read as the reverse complement.
ATGAATCTGCAATGGCATCTGATTAGTAGTCAGCAGCACACATTTGCTTATGCTGCTGTTGTTGTTTTTAGATGGTGCAGCCACCACTTGTCAGGTTCAGATCCGGAACAATACATCCAGGGAGCTGAGCTTTGAGTTGTCCTGGCCCGCTCACTGCCTCACCATCACCCCTCAGCATGGAGTTATCGAGCCTCAGTAAGAATAAATTTGCTTGTTCAGTAAAATATATTGGCTATGGTAAAGTAATGTTTTTTGGGTTAGAATTAGACCCCGTAATGTTTGCCTGATCTCTTTCTGTTTATCATTCTTGTTTTATTTGCATTTACCACACTGTGTAAGTGATTATACCATACACTAAATGTTGCTATCCTAATGGGATCCTGTGGCTGTGTGTATATATATTATTTTAATTGTTTCACTTGTGTCCTATTTCTTTAATGTTAATTAAGGTGCCACCTACAGATTTTGATCAGCCCCAACCCGTCACTAGCAACTAAATCTACCTTGCTGCCATGGAGTGGACAGATTTATGTCCAGTGTGACGGTCAACAGAAGGTATGGGACACTTGGAGTAAGACATACAGCTTTTCAAACCCCAAGGCAAGTCAATCATGAATCTTGTCTTGGGCAGTGATTAACACAAGATCAATCTGTGCATTGTGACTACTGGTTCAGTTTATTAAGGTCCAGATTCGTGGGGACCTGGCTCTGGATGTGTCTGCGTCCCCAGCAGACAAGACTCTGTCAGCCCTGCCTCCTCAGGCAGCCACCCCAGTGCTGCCTGTGGCCGGGCTCACCGCTCAAACCCTGGTGGAAATCAGCAACAAGACCATCACGTTTCCCTCCACTCCATCAGGGGAAACATCAGGTAGGGAGACGACTAACCAGAGGACAGCATTTTCTCTGTTCACCTTAATATGGGCTGTACAATAAATACAGCAGTACACTGTGGTCTAGTCAGCCTTATAATAATAGTCTAGCAGCCTGAAAGTTTTAGTGAAAAATCTTTTCCGTTTTCTTCAAACTGATGTGGTTTAAAGACTTACTCTCCAGGCAGCATGCTGTGTGTGTATTCTTGTGGGAGACCTAACTCTCTGTTGCTCCTCTACTTCAGAGGCCCAGCTGGAGGTGCAAAATGGGGAAGTGGAAGTGAGGTGGTACCTGTCATCATTTGCTCCTCCATATGTCAAGGTGCTTTTCTTATTGTCTTCTGTCAACACTTCTGTTTACTGTTTTTGTCTTTATCCCTCTTTGGGAATCAAATAATTATAATAAACGTTACCTATATAGCATTATACATTTCATTAGGGCTGTCCCAAACGATTATTTTTTAAACGATTAATCTAGCGATTATTTTTTCGATTAGTCGACTAATCTATCGATTCATTTTTCGATTAATCTAACGATTAATTTTTTCAAGCGATTGTTTTCCCATTGCTCAATTATTAACAATTTACACAAAACAAATTTCAATAATGTTCAAATCTCTATTTATTAAAATTGTTTAACACTGCACTGTTCAAGTAAAATGAATTTGTAGTGCAACCTGAAGCCAAAATAAAGTCACTTTCAGGAGGAATACAAAAATAAAGAGTAGCCTGTATTTGCTTTGCTGTCTTAAAATCCATTTCAACATCAACAAAAATACATTAAACACAAAACTTTTATTTTCCACCTTAGTTGTGAATCAAAACAGTTATCAAAATTAAAAAATTCTGGTAACACTGCTCACTCAGTAACATTAATAAAACTGGTTGTGCTTTTGGATAGGGGTGATCCAGTCAGATACTCAGGATTGGTATCAATCCAAACTTTAATAAGTGAGCTAACTAAAATGCAAAGGAATGTAAACAACAAAGACTTTTTAGTGCAAACTGCATAATGACACAACCCTTTAACAATAAACTTGGTGACTGCCCTGTTGTCAACATTGAACTAATGGAGAACTAACTTAAGTGCAAAGGAATGGAATTGAATTGCCTTGTTGCTGAAAGGTGCTGTAGAAATAAAGTTGCCTTGCCTTACAACCTCAGCCTGTCAGTCACTCCCCAGGGCATAGAAACCACTGTTGTGCCTGCATGTCTCAGGAGGAAATGTCACCGCAAACGCTTTCGGCTCTCCATTAATATCATATCGCAGCAAACGCTGTCTGCGTGAACTTTTGAAAACTGTAACCATACTTGAAATCACTTTATCAGCATTACAGTGACTCTCTGGGACTTCGACATAACTGCAGAGCCCACGTAGTTCTCCCGCACCTCTGCGCGCGCACGTGTCTGTGTCGAAGCTCCGCTGTCTGTCAATATGCAGACAGGACAGATAAGCTTGCGCTTACGCGCTCAGATGCTTTTTTTTTTTTTTGACCCGACGTAGTTCAGGCGGCAGGCTTGCGGCCACCTAAACTGCAAAGTGCTGCGGGAAACCCTGCTATTTTTAGATTTACACGTGAGTGACGCTCATAGACAGTTAAAGAAACGCGACGCATCGACACAAATTATTTGTGTCGACGCATTTACATAATCGATGACGTCGACGAATCGTCCCAGCCCTACATTTCGTACAGAGTGTAGCTTCACAACAAAGTGAGAAACCACAAAACAAACAAAATCACACAAATTTAAACAAGGGCAGACACCTGTTGCAACAAAACAACAGAGGCAGTAAATATACCAGAATCAAGAAAAATAAAGTAAAATTTCAAAATGAAACATGCGAAGGCATAGAAACAGTAACACATGTAAACTATGATAATAAAACAAACGAGTGACAAACATAATGCTGAATAAATGTTTTCAATTGTCGTTTAAGCTTGCATCTCTTACAGCCTTGGGTAGCAAATTCCACAGTTTTGGTGCGTAGTTGAAAAAGGCTGAGTTCGCGATTTGTTTTATTTGTGTGATAGTTTGCATTTAAAAACCAGTAGCAGAGGATCTTAGAGGCTGTGAAGAATTATAAAACAACAAAGAATTAGTAATGTATGCCAGTCCTTAAACCATTAAGCGCCTTATAAACAAGTAAAAGAACTGCTCTTTTGTCTCATGACTCACTCTGGTAATGAGTTTATTTTTTAGGTTCACACTCCAGATGTTTTTGGTTTAATCTTGTTATTTTGTGTTGTTACTGGCCATTAACTTTGGTCTATTTATTACATTTTTATGCACAATGCTAGAGAGGTGCTGAACAGTTTTTCATTGTACTCTGAGCACAATGACAATAAAGATCGATCAATCAATCATTCAATCAATCAAGTGACAGCAATGACTCAGATCATGGTGCCTTTTCTCTCCTCAGGGGGTTGACAACACTGGAGATGTTTACCGGGCCACTTACACTGCTTTCAGATGCTCCAGGGTCTCAGGCACTCTGGGTGCCTATGAGAAGATACAGGTAGGCACTCGCATCCAACTAGAATTGTCAGTACTATTTGGAGAAAGTCGTAAAGATTTACTGCATAACTAGTGGTTTATTAGAAAATCAATCTTGAAGCTGTATCGCATTACTTTTTTTAACAAAGCATTTTGATCAGAAAATATTGTTACATTATACTATGTCTCCTCAATTTTCTGTGGACACAAACATAGTCCTTTCTTACAACATATTACCTGCCATAGACGGAAAAGCACAGTGACAGTACTACCAATAATAGTTCTGTTCCTTTTAGGTGTGGCAGTGAGCATGCCAGCAAGACGGTAAACACAATACCAGGGACTAGAAAGTGGTACCTCTAAATAGAATGCAGCCATTATTTTAACTAACAAGTCTAAATATTCACCATGAGAAAAATCTGTAGAATTGAGCCACTGGTGGGGTTTTTTCGGGAGGAATAGCACAACAGCAAATCCAGTCTTGTTTGCGGTTCACTACCACTCTATGGACACAATTCATGCAAAACAGGATTCTGTTAATTCATGCAATTTCAAAACTTGATTCTTTTACTTTTTGAGCATTTTGGTTGTTGATTGGTTTTATGTGCTAGTTATACTCAAGGTAGACTTACTGTATATTCCAATTGAAAACCTTGCAGCAGTTAAACTATTTTGAGTCATGAGGCAGTTACTCTGGATCAACAAAAGTACATTGCCAGGATAAGCCTAGTCTCGCACTGCCAGACCTATCTAGGGATGCAACGGTTAACCGATTTCACTATTAACCGCGCTTTAAAACATCACGGTTAATTAATCGTAAAGGCTCCACTACACCGAGTGTTAACTGACTGCACGCTATGTGTAGCAATGTGTGCAGTTCTTATTAAACCTCCTTGACGACAAACGCTCAAGTTTGCGCACACACACATCAGACACTGGTCCGGTCACTGCGAGTATTGACTGTCAGAGTGACAGTGGCTCTCCGTGGTGGGATAACTTACTGCTGCAATTTTTTAACGTTACATAAAGTTAGCAAACACCAGGAAGAGCCAGCCCCTGACCTCAGGACAGCTGCAGCTGCAGCTGCAACGGGGGATTCAACCCAAGTTGGTAAGCTTGCTAGCGACTTTGTTTATAAAAGTTGTAAGTTGTTAAGTGTTTGTTAGCTTGTTTACGTTACCAGTTAGCTAACGTAAGCCTGTTTAATGTTAACTGTACCGTTACAGTTAACGAGTCAGTAGCTTACATTTACAGTGAGCGAGCTGACGATAGCGTTACAAAAACTCTGCAACAGCTCAATCATGATCACTGACGTTAACATTAAACGTTACTTACTCCTCTTCATCCCCTATGGGACATAAGGCTGCAAAGAGATCTCGCCATCGCATTTATTCCCTAGCAACATGCTACGCATCTCCCCATGACAGGTGCATCTGATCTAGCAGCTCCTCTTCTTCTTAAGGACAGCACTGTTGTTGCCAACTTGGCCTTTGTTTGTGTTGTGACTGATTCACTTCTAGTCTCTAATCTTTTCAGATGAATTTAAATAAAAAGGTTGACATTATCATGTAATCATTTTCAAAACATTCAAAACTGTTTGTGTTATTTGTGTTTCAAAAGCCAGCAATAAATAACACATTAAAATCTAGAGTGTTCATGTAATTTCATACATTGGCAGTGAAATTAATTCGTGAGACCATGATTATTTTTCAGACAATAATTGTAAAATGTATAATCGTTTCATCCCTAGACCTATCGCCATAGCACTGTGGAGTAAGGTCTGGCTACACCACAGATACATTCTGAGATAGGAGAAAAAAATGTTCTGGGTTGTTTGGATTTCGTTAAGCCAATCACAATCCTCTTGGGTGGTGCTTAACTCCAGAAGCAGCAACAGTGGCTCTTCAAAATGGTCTCAGGAAGGAACTTTTAGTGGAACATTTGCACCCTGCCAAAGAAAACACCACATATAAATTAAGTTAGGTCTGGCAATGTGAGACTATTAGGCAGTTGACAAGTTAGATTTTTCTATAGGTTGGCCTCTGTGGCAAGCATTTGTGTGTTTAAATCAATTCTGATTGTGTCCTCTAATGTTTTTCTTGCTCCCCCAGGTGCCTATTACTTTCCTGCCCAGGGACAGAGGAGACTATGCCCAGTTCTGGGACTTGGAGTGCCACCCTGTGTCTGAGCCCCACCAGAAAACCAGAATCCGCTTCCAACTCTGTGGCAATGTGAGGACTCATTTATTAGTTTTGTGGGATTCAAACACCCTACTACATACATAGGTGCTTCTGGAGTGAAGGAGTTACACTGGAAAAGACAATGCTCATATTTTATATTGGAGGTTTAAATTAGCTCAAAACACAGTTACTATCAAAACCACTTTTTAAAAAAAAAAATGTACTTGAGGATCCATCTTATTTTCTTTTTTTCTTTTTGATGTCTTTTGCTCACGTACCATAACCGTTAGTTAAGGAGTCACTATAATTCTTGAGTTTTGTTATAGTATCGTCAATGTTTTATACAAGCTTCCAGGCTTAGTTCCTAATATGGGGCCCACTGAAAATGTGCAGTAGTGTTTCTCCCGCTGGCCCCACCCTCAAGTTCTCACTTGACCCATAGACTTTACATTGTGTCACAGGTTTTTATGTTGCTTATCTCGGCTAGAGGGATGTTTTTTTTAAATATAAAAAGTCCATGGATTAAAAATGTTAATTTTGTTGGTGGGTGTTTGTAAACACAGCATACAATTTTGGCCCCTTCTCCCCAGCTCAGAGCCAGAGAGACTTTATTTTACTTTTAACACAACTTTATTTATGACACATTATGAAACCGTTCCATTAATAAATAGAAACTGGTAAAACGAAAATCACTACTTTGTCAGTATCAGACGATAAGGGGTGTGACACATGAAAAAGGGGTGCACACCCTGAATGCTTTTATTGGCTGGGGGTTACACACCCATGTGCTCTTTGTTTACCATAAACATCCCGCACACAGAAAAATAAGAAGAAAAGAGAAAATACAGGCAGAGGGCACTGCCGCATAGGCTGGGTATTGGTACTCCATAACTTTAAGCTATTGACCAAAATAACCCATTACCAAGCAGTATGGAACTCAGATCTAGAAAAAAAATACTATTTGTATGATTTTGCTCGCTGCCAAACACCTATTTGTTCACTTATGCGTTCTTCGATTTAATGCAAAGTTTGATTGGCCCACTACCGCAGCAGCAACAACCCATACAGTATGTGGTGAAGTATCAAAAGAAGTACCCTATTGGGAATCCGTATCACTTTAAGGTACTGATATTATGATTTGTTTTGTTTTTTGTTTTTTTATGATAACCAGCACTGCCACCACACACTTCTAGTGAGTCATAAGTGATAATTGAGAGGGACTATTATTATTTTTTGTATTCGTCTAAACATTATTTTTTAGGAAAATCCTGCATTATATACCTTTTTTTTAACTATGCTTTATCGAAAGTATAAAATAACATTCCTTATTTCATACTTCTCTCCCAGCAACAAAGCACAAAAATGTCCAAATCTACATTAGACCAACATTTATCCACCATCTTTACATCCTAATCAGACCTTGTGTACAGCAAACAATAATATTCATTCACTACTTAACTTGTTTCACTCTTAAACCAAACCATGTGTACAAAACCATTGGTCACTATGGAAAATGCTCGCTTTAAAGCATTAGAATGTGTCATTACCTTTTTAAAAAGAAAGCACGTATGGTACTGTGGTACCTTGACTATGGCTTTGTAGTGTTAGTGACAGAGTTAACAAATGAAAAAAGTGGGTTGTGGGATGTGAGGGGGGCCACCCTGCTGAGATGGGCCTGCAGGCTTTCCATGTGTGCCGCTTTAATGTGAAGTGTTATGACAGACCCAGTTAACTTTAGAGCATACATACACAACAAGTGTAATGTCAGATGGCTCCACATAAGTAGGTTAAGTGGCTAAGATGAAAGGGCTTATCTTGTTGTTGCCTTATTTCGTAGATGCAGTGCTAAAAGTGGAATGCCAACTCCTGCAGTGGTGTTAAATGCTAATCTGTGACTTCAATATACAAGACTTTGATTTAGATATGTACCTGAAAGTTTGATGTGGAACTAAATATGTGTAATGTCTTTTAAAAGTAGGTTTTATCATGTCTGCATATGATTAGTAGTAGATTTAGTAGCGATGTGTCTCACAATCGGTAACTCTAAGTCAAATGTGTGTTCATTTTTTACTTTAAAGATTTTAGAGGGTATTTCTTCTCAATTGTATTTTACTAACCAGCTAGTTTAAAAGTAGTATGGAGATGGCTTTTTGCATTTACTAGCCAAGATCCTAAAGTTTTGTCTCTGTGTGTGTGTGTGTGTGTGTGTGTGTGTGTGTGTGTGTGTGTGTGTAAAGGGAATAAAGTCTGGACAAGTGGAAGGACCACAGGAAGGAGACTGCTCTCTGGTGAAGACAGAGGCCACAGTCAAGACCAGAAAGAGAGCTGATCCTTCAGCAGGAAAAACCAGGTGTGACCTGCTTAGCTAAAACTAAACAAGCATATGGCCCTTACCACAATCTCTATAGTAATGCATATCAGCCAGTGTAGGAGATATCAGAATAACAGTGCAATGATTTAAGGTACTGATCCTGGACCACAACAGTCAATATTCCACTATTATTCAGAATATGACAATATTCCGATCATCTAAACAGCATATTCCAGTTGGATATTCTGAATAAGGCCTTTTTCCAAATATAGCATTTTCCGATTAAGACGTGTGTTATTCAGGTTTTAGAGGCATTCTTTGGACACGTATACAGCACATTCGGAATATGCGTCTCAATCTGGGTTTTTACCATAGACTGTATATTAATGGACAACGCATCTGGTTCGGCGAAGTGCTGCAAATGCGGAAGTGCCTTGCATTCTATCTGAATTCCAGCAGGGGGCGACACATGGGTTTGCAAAAGGAGGTCAGTTTCTGTAGAAGTCTATGAGAAAGTGACCCACTTCTCACTTGATTTATTACCTCAGTAAACACTTTCATAATGAGTTTATGGTCTCAGTTGCTAGTTTTAAGTCTTCTGCAACACAGAATGATGTTAATTTTTTGAATTATGGTCTTGTTGATTTTAAAATCGGCAATAAAGCAGGGCGTGTTTTAGGGCGTGGCTATGATGTGATTGCCAGTGAAAGTGTGTAACGTAACGTAGAGTGTAAGCAGCTCCTCCTTCACTCCTCCCTCTTGTCTAAAACCGTCACATCCACAACCAGGATGGCTGCACCCGTAACAGCAAACTCGACGACTCATAGCAGATCTCCACAAACCATGGGTGACGTCACACATCACGTCTTTTTTATTAAAGATTATTTTTGGGGGAATTTTCGGCCTTTATTTTGACAGGAAAGATGAAGACATGAAAGGGGAGAGAAAGGGAGGAATGACATGCAGCAAACGGCCGCAGGTCGAACCCGGACCTGCTGCGTCGAAGAGTAAACCTCTATATATGGGCGCACGCTCTACCAACTGAGCTATACAGGCGCCCGAAACACAGCAACTTTTAAACATTATCAAAGACTCAACAGGTTTTGGGATATTCGCACACATCGCTACGCCGACCTTTTTGAGAAGCTGATTGAAGGAATGAAAGAGAGACGCTCTGTTCGCACGGTCCAACAAGTCCGCCGCCGCTGGTAAACTTAGAAAGAAATCCTGTTTTGCACGGCTACATGTGAACGGGAATATTAGTGGAAAACTTACTTTCGTTAGCCATGTAAACAGCTTAGTCGGAATATCGTCTTTTTCGTAATTAGGGCAAAAAAAACGGAATATTATGTGCATCTAAACGTAGTCAGTGTTTCCTTTCAACTCCCTACTAGGGATAATACATGACAGAAATGGATGGTTATAGAATTTGTTGCATGTTGGTTAGCTCAGTCTTCACGAGGGGAAAAGATTCAAGCATCCAATACTCAACACATTAAAGTTGTATTGATTTTCAAAATGATCATTATTTTAAATAAAGATACTCAGAGAAGAGACTCAGAAATTCACTATAATAACTGAGTTTAATGTACTGTAGGTTAAGTTTTCGAGTATGTGTCTTATCTTAAGGTGCTGATTGTGTTATGGTTATGCTTTCTGTTTAAATATCACATTTTAAAATTCTCAGTCAGGAGGAGGCTGTGCGGAGGGGTGTGTATTCGCCACAGGATCTATACACCTTCCCAGCCACACGAGTGGGTGAATCCAGCACTCTGAAGGTTAACATCCGTAACAACTCGTCTGATACGCATGAGGTAAGGCATGCCTTATTTTTATCAAGACATTGGAAGGTAAAATGTTTACTTTCTCACTTACTGCAGCAAAAACTAAAATACGGTATAACATATGCAGCACTATATTTGATATTTTCCAACCTGGACCTATTTTCCTATGTTTTTGTGTCTAAGTGACAGATGGGAACAACAATTATTGAAATTGGTCAAGTATTATTTAAAATAAAATAAATTATTATACAGTATAACATTATACTGACAACATTATGTAAAGGATCCCTACAGAGGTTGGCCTTTTTGTTAAAGAGTAAGATCCTGACTTGGTGCGGTGAGCAGACGTGGATTCTCGTGCTCTGTTGCTAATCCTAAAACAAATGCTACTTAAAGGTCCAATATGTAATATATTTACTGTAATAAATGACCCCAATGCGTCATCAGATATTAAGGAAACATGCTAAGTTGAAATACTATCTTTTCTGACAACAATGCTAATTCCAGTATTTTCTCCTTTTGAAATTTCCGTTCCATGACGGAATTTCTTTGTGTTTTGGCCTGTCTGTTGTTATCAACTGCCCAGTTTGACAGCCAGGCCGGGTTGCCGGATATACCTGTAGAAACGTTGGGGGTTGGATGGATCGCGGGAATGGGGGTGTTCTTTTATTAATGTTTTTGTTGTTGTTATTAATAATTGCTCAGACTTGCAGAAGAAACAATTTGACAAATGGCATTTGTATTTATTCCATTTCCACATTGTGACTAATGATGCGGGGGTCTGGGGGTCCACCCCCTGAAATTTTTGAGCATTAAACACTTCATTTCCTGCATTCTGGTGAATTTGTATGCACCTATTTCTACCTTTTTCTGAATCAATTTATGCTGGAAATATATTTATGTAAAGGCAAACATAGATTACAATCCAAATATAAAAACATAATGGAATATATTGCAATAAGGGTCTCAGGCATTCTGTATTGCTTTCATCTATTTCTTCTCCTGTAGATCGACTTTTCTAACTATATCTGAGTCAGCACACGTCTCCTAGGCATTTACTCTTCCCTTCTCTTTTGCATCTTTTGTTGAGGAAGTAACCTCCTTAAATGTGCATATGACAATTATTCACCTCAATGATACATTAATTCATTTTAATTTATTAATAAACCCCAGGACTGTAATATTGTTAAGTTTGAGCAAGATTTCTGCTCATGTTCAAAACTTTGTGCACATTCAAAATATATCTGTGCTCTCTGAGATTTGGAGGAGAAAAATAAAGTTATAATATTCACTATATTTCAGAAAATAATCTACCTGCACCATAGTCTGCTGTGCGTTACGTGATTGCTCTGCTGATACGGTAGATCTCAGACCGTTTGGGTCTCTGGTCTCTGAATGAGCGAACGTTTAGGGAAGTGTCTGTACACTGCTCTATGCTTTTTTTTTCTATGGTTTTTTTTCTTATTTGGGTAAGATTTAACGCAACGTTAAATCTTACCCAGATACAATAGTGGTATTTTCTGATTGGCTATCGTGTAGCCCCTTTCTTTTTTTTGATTGGCTGATAAGTGGCAGACTCAACTAAGAACTCCAGGGGAGCCGGTTCCATAGTGAGAGCAGCGCGCCAGAGACATTTTGGGCGCTGCGGCATATTAAATATATTATAAATAGTTTTTCCGCGTGAGAAATACAATGTGTGGCGGGAGTGCGTGACAAAAGACCGAAATGAGTGACTGTCACGCTCAATGCGTGACACTTGAGAGACCTGTATTGGAGATGTATTTGAAAGATGGAGACAGCTTAGAGCCCAAAAGGACGCTGAGTTGACTAATTTCCTCCTGAACAGGTAAGCATTAGCTTCAGCTTCAATCACAGCTACTAGGGATGGGCATTTTATGTCATTTCAACATTTGTGTAGCTACTCACATTTAATTATATAGCTAGAGTACCTGAGTTGGTTACTCGCAAAAACAATTGAGACACAGTCAGTAAAGTGATCCCGACTGGTCCTGGCTAAAGCCGTGATAACCCTGCTTACTGCTAACGTTACCGGAGGACCAGGCAAGCAGCCACGGCTGTTTACAACGTGTAGCCTGTTCAGCGGCCGTAGCCGACAATGGTGAGTTATTTTAAGCCAAGAGAGGGAGGCTGTAAATCAGGAAGAGATGACTGTAAGTTTGCAGTGTGTTTAGCAATTGTTGCCGTAATTCTAAGCCAATAAAGTATGTATTTCAGTCGGGTGGAAAAGGACGGCAAGGTAATGGTATTTTTAGCAGTTCCTATCGTAATTCTAAACCTGAAAAGTCAGTTGGGTACAGAGCTCCGTGTGAGCACGGGCTTTCATGTATGTCAATATAGCCAGCATCTAACGTTGGCTACTCTGCTGTGCTGTGGAGTAATGTCTGGCTATGTGAGACAAGCATCTAGCAACATTGTTGTAGATTCTGCAGTCTCAGCTTCGAGTCTGGGGAGGAGGGGGCGGTGGAGACGACTCCAGTATTTTGAATTTGACCTGCAATAACTATTTTAAACACTAGCTGTCAGTATTAAAAAAAACCTCACAACCTGAAACAATAGTTGTAATACAAGTTAATATGCCGAGAAAAGTAACCAAGGACAAACAGCTGGATTACTCGCTAATGAAAAGAATGAGCCGGCGGGCCCGAATTCAGACGAAGAAAGAGGCGCAAGCGTTGCAGAGTCAGATACCGACAGCCCTGAAATCATGGACAACCCCTGCACAATGGACATCATGAAGGCTATACAGTCATTTAAACAAGATGGAGATGGATGGTGTACTGACAGCAATAAAAAGTGTTCAAACCGACATCAGAGAACGCATTGCTGAGGATGAACAACGCATATCCATGGCGGAGGAGAAGATTGACACGCTGCAAAAAGTTGTGGAGAAACTTAAAAGGACAACAAAACTCCTAAATGATGGCCACAGTTAGATGGAAAGCGTTTAATGTATTTATAAGAGGTCAGATTATAAGCAACACAAGCAGGAAAACGGAAGAAGCACAAGAAATATAATAATAATTAGAGATCTGGAATCTAAAATCAAAATGCTTGAAACAAAAGCTTGCAAGATGGACAAAATGAAAATGAAATTGCCCAACTTCTTAGAACTCAATATAATGAGAAAACATACAATAAGGCTGCTGCGAACTTATTGAGGCTCAAGATACATTTTTGATGATCAGGGAGAAAAGCCGGGTAGACTTCTTGCATGGCGGATTAAACAGCAGGAAACCGTAAGGGCAATACATTTTATTGATGTAAATACTAATACTATTGTTGACCCGCTGGAAATTAATAAAGCTTTTCAATTTTTTTAAGAAAATCTCTACAAATCACAGAACATTACTAATGTGGATGCCCAGACCAAATTTTTTAAACAAATTTAATATCCCCCAAATCTCTGAGGGGATAAAAAAAATAGGCCTGGATAAAAAATTACACAGGGTTGAAATATTAGAAGCTATAGGTGCAATGAAGGTTGGGAAAGCAGCAGGGCCAGATGGCCTCCCAATTGACTTATATAATAATTGGCAACTCCGCTTTATGAGATGTATCTAGAATCCTACAACAATGGCTAACTCTCAGCCTCAACGCTAACATTAAATGTGAGAATATCCAAGCTATAAGTTTTATAAACACTGATACAAAAATCCTCCGTAAAATGTTGCCGAAACGCCTGAGGGTGTGCTTCCCAGTATTGTGGGGGATGACCAAAATGGATCTGTAAAGGGAAGGCAAAGATTTCATAATGTAAGGCGCGTTCTCCATGTACTGTACTGCCAAAAAAAAGAACAAGACACAGCTCTTCTCTCACTTGACATGGAGAAGGCTTCGATAGGGTTGAGTGGATTTATATCTTTGATGTTATAACTTGATTTGGTTTTGGAAACACTTACTACTGGATGAATACTACTGGATAAAACTATTACATCTCAACCCTATAGCTGGGGTACTGACAAATGAAGTGGGTTCTGAGCCCTTCAATATTACAAGAGGTTGCCCCCAAGGTGCACTTCTATCACCACTTCTGTTCATACTAGCTATGAAACCACTTCAAACACATATGGATGTGTTTAAAGTGGTTCCATATCTAGTACAGCATTGTTAGATCTAATCGGCCTGTTCGGTAGTATCTCCGGATATAAAGGAAATGCTTCAAAATCCTCACTAATGCCGCTTAACTGAAACCAATACTTATTTACTTACAAGCTCTCATCTAATTTTACATGTTTGGAAATCCAAATAACATACAGATAAATGTAAGTTTGGCGGTACGTCGGTGTTTATCATGGATGTATTTACTACTGTCGCCTGGCAGCCTGCTTTCCTTTACTTCTGCTCTCTTCTTCTCTACTACTTGTTATTCACAAATTATTTTTGTTTGTTCACCTCTGGTGTTTCGGAGAGTACTGCAACGAACAATGCGTTGAGCATAAACATCTCCGTGCATGCTCGTAGCGCACACACGCCAACCATGGAGGCCCACAAGAGTATATCTCTAGCTTAAACATATGACACTGCACGCACGAGTTAGTGCTAGTGTTATTTTCTGGGTTGAGTGCGTGGCATTGGAAATTATATATTGCAGATTTGGTCAAACTTCCTCTGTCCATGTGGTGCTAGAGAACACACTAATTATATGTCACAGCATTCTCACTCAATACTGCACCAATTTCGAAGGTTTTTGAAATATATGTTTGCTTTTGTCGAAATCAGTTGATAAGTTTGCATGAGGAAGGTTCTATGTTCTGGACTAGTGCATATTTCTTGCATCTCCTTGGTCAAACCAGCTCATTTCATTTAAATAATCCGACATTGTCACCGAGACTTCGCTCTGCTGTGCCAGTTTGTATTGGTCTGCCCTCTTATGGACATAATGCGCAAAAAAAGATATTCGCATATATTCATTATTATCATAGTATTCAAATATTCGCTATTTTAACCACCTCTTCAAGGAGGTCTCAATATGCTTGTTTGGTCCACTTTTGGTGCGCATCCGAGTACGATTGCTGCATTCCCACCTGTCCGTACGAACCGCACCAAGGAGGAAAATAATCTAGTGCCATTCAACCAAACTAAATTAGGCAGGTGTGAAAACCCTCATAGACACAGGAAAACAGGGTCCAGGTTAAAAAAAATACAGAAATTACCCTTTAAGTAGCAGTGCTGATACTAGCTCACGTTGTGTATACTGTTATTCCTTATTGCATGACTGTCTTGATTTATGTACTGAATGATGAATGTAATAACCTCTAACAATTGTCATTGTGCTTTGCATGGATTTGATATTTGATGTGTGGCTTCTCTAATTGACTTGCAGCTGAAATTTGTAAACCCTATGGAGCCCTACCACATCAAGCACTCCAAATATTCCCTCAGGTGAGTCCAGTGGTCATTATCCCTCGCATAAACTCTCAATACTGCACTTTTGATAGTGGCTGAATGACACATTGGGTATCAGAGGTTTATAAACTATCTATATAATCAGTGCCTACCTCTGTTTTTACTTGTTACTGCACTTTCATTTTAGGGTTTCTCCTGTTCTATTATTATAAATGGTTTTCTTATGGAACAAATGAAGTAGCTAGGTATTAATGTTAAGTCAGGAATAGTAAATAAATACAACTCAAGACATGCTCTGTGATGTCACTTAGAGTCTATGTAATGTTATTTTCCCATTGCGACTGCTCACTGTGGGAGGTCCTGTGAGATGTTGGGACGTGGAGGATGATGTTACTATATACGGTACACACGCCTTTCGAGTACTGATGTTTTTCCTAACTAAGGCCTTTGGTAGGGGATGTCTTGCCACAGGTACCTGCTGTGCTGTGCTGTGCTATGCTGATGTGGGACTGTGTTCAGAATGGGCACAACATGCGTTTTGTATTGTTGAAATAGGAACATTGGTATGGGAAAAAATACATATTGAACTTTATTTACTTTCTCAACAAAAATAAAGCATTGTCAAGACATACCATTGATGTCATGACCATTGAAATAGAATGAGAGAGAATGAGAGTTGCTGAATGAACTGTTTGCTGTGGTCTTTTGACTAGTTCAAGAAAAAATGGCGATTGTATTTATGGTGACAACACACGTCAGTGGAGCTGTTAAGTGTGTCACACTCACTAGTTTAAGAACTGTGTTTTGGCTGTCATTTAATGAATATAATGGCGTTTTTCCATTACATGGTACCTGCTCGACTCGCCTCGACACACTGTGCGTCCGTTTTCCAGAAGATTATGCAGAAGTTTACAGTTCTTTGCAATGGCAACGGTACACAGTAAAAATGTCTGCCGCTCTGGACCATCTTGCTATGTTGATTTAAATGGGAATATCCATTCTACTCTCATTCTATTTCTATGGTCATGACCTTTATCTCCAATGTTGCCATGTGTTGCCACAACCTGAACCTGACCCAGCCCTACAGTAGGAGTGTTGGGAGCACGGCTGTGTGTGGATTCGTGGTAGCCTTGTGGTGACCCTAGCATGTTGTGGCTCTTGTTATGTACTCTCATTTCCACCACGACCACAACGTACCCCTGCTTCTCACTTATTGTCTCTTTATTATGCTACAATCTGTTGTGTGCACATGGATTAGAGTTGAACATTTTCCTTTTTGAATACAGTTATTCAGGTAATTCTTTTCATAGTCTAGTATGTCATGATTCATAAAGTGCAATCCTAAGTACTTGATAGTAGTTTTATGTGAAAATGCATGTATATTTGTGCTGGTGCAAGTGTTATGTATTCATGGTCATCATTTCAAATAAAAATAATTGTCTATTAACTGCTGTTCTTCTTTTCTACCCATTAGATCCCAACACTATCTGAAGCTACCTGTCCAGTTCAAGCCCAGTACTGCAGGCAGACACACTGGCTTACTGCTCATCCAGTCAGAAACAAGTGGAAGTCTTGTTATTCAGCTGACTGGTGATGCATTGCCTTGAATCTACCATCCAACGCCACCTCCTCAGGCTGGCTGGCTTTGGGTGGATTGTCTTCCCTGTACTATTCTGATCATGGGACAGGCGAGAGTAACAGAGAGGAAAAGACAAAACTCCAAACTGGGTTCAAATAAAAGCAATCCTTCCTCATCATATTTGGCAATATGTAACTAGAGATGACTGAGACTCTCCTGCCAACACAGCCCTGTCTGCCTCTGGATGTGGCACAGGTGTCCTTAGCTGGCCAATGAGTGCCTGTTCATGCCTGGAGCTGAAAATTTTGTTTCACAGAGCTAACGATTTTTGTCACTTCACTCTGGATCTGGTATTTGCCTTATCCATGAGTCATGTCACAAGGCAGCATTGTTGTTGCCATGGCCCCTGCCAGACAGTACCAGTTGGGGATTACTTTTCTTTGAGTTGGTCACACAGGAATGCCTTGGTCTCTTTTTTTGGAAAAGCCAAACCATGTTTGTGTTTTAGCCATGTTCCATAGCAAAAATCTGAAAAACGGGCATGAGCATTCTTGATTGTAATAAGACTACATGAGATTTAGGATTCTGTTTTTTAAAAATCCCATAAACTTATTTTTTATTTAACGTCTGTCTACATTTTATAAAATGTTCCTAATCTTCTGTACTGGTGTGGTTTCTATGGAAATGGCTCCCCATCATGCAGAGCCCACCCTCAAAATGCCCCTTGTCAGCGCCATGTGTTGACTTCCCAGCAGCCTCCAACACTCGTTCCAAAGAGCCCAGATGTACTTCATTTAGTCATGATCATTGCAGCTCACAGCAACCAGGATGGTTAATGATTGTTATTACATGCTAAAATAGTTTACCTCTGGTGGGGGTTTTGTATGGCAGCTTGCCAGGCCTGCTTAGTATGGTTACCATGGCAAAACGGTGTTAATCACTGTTCCAGTCACAGAAAATTACCTCCCCATTTCCCCTTTTGGCTCTTAGGCAAAAGGGCAAAATTGCTTGGGGCTATTGGATTCACAACTATGAATGATTTTGGAACTGGAATGGTGTTGGGAAATGTACGTTAACAGAAGGATGTGTTGTTAACCAGTACCACACATTGTGACACCCTTTGGAAATGAAAAACACTAGAGTTGAGCATTATTTTCCTTTTTAGTTTTAATATGAAGGCAGTATAGTCACAGGATGCTCTCAACATGCCCTGACATATTTTAAATTTACAATTTGCACATGCTTCAAGTAGTATATAATGTAATATATTGTATGTACACATTTTGAATAAAGTTTTGTGATAAATAGCTTGGCTGTCTTAATTTTTTTAAATCGTATTGCTGTCAGAGGGGTGGGAAAAAAAAAAAGATTTATAAAAGAAATATGGTTGAAAGGTAGCTTTCTGTTTATTTTCCTTCCTGTTTATCTGTCTAGCTCTGACTGGTATCTGGTGGTTTGTACTGTTTGGCTTTATCATCAGTGTCCTGTGTACATAGAACAATGAAAGCATAAGCACCAAGTAAACAGTTGAAACATTGCAAATAAAAAAAAAAGGGATTAAATACAGTTTTAATAGCATCCATGATACTATGCAGCATATAGTTGCTGGCAATATTAAAGAAGTCTTTAATGAAGTTCATCCAACGTCAAAGTAATAAATTAATTCAATTTAAGGTTCTATTCATTACATTAAATTCCTATGTGGTCTGGCTCTGCTTTACATTTCAAACTTTTTAAATTCTTATTCTGCACCACGATCCCTCAGATCTGACAACCAAATATCGAAAATTCCACACTCCAGGCTAGACAAAGGGAGATCATGCTTTTAGCTCCAACACTAGAACAATATTCTCCTCAGTATATCACAATTATATAGACTGACATTTTTTACCTAGGTTTTATTTTTACTCCCATTGTTTTATGCTCTGTATTTTGTTTTATATCTCTGAAATTCTTGTATTTTATGGTACTGTATTTTCTCATTGTATTGTATTTTCTGTGCACCTGTGAAGCATCTTGTTCCTAGGTTTGAAAGGCACTATAAGAAATAGAAAATAAAGTTTACTCGTGCCTTTGAACAAATGAGAATAGAACCACCTATTTAAAAATGTTCTTAAGTAAGGCACTGAACTGCTTCCAACACTGGGGATGTGGTTGCATATCTGATCCTGACCTGTGACTTAGAAACTGATGTCGCCCAATCGGCTGCTATATGGAACTGAACCTGCAGGTGTCGCCAAAGCTTCATCAGGGCGGCAACATATGCTGTACAATAGGGCAGGTGAGCTGCACTTTGCTTCCCAGACTGGAAACCACTGTAGTGCAGTTTTTTTATTTAGTTCTAGCAACACAACATCACAGACTGTAAGCAAGCAGACACGGCGATTTAGCACATTAGCAACAGCATTAACAGGTGCCAGCCAGCATTTCCCTGACCAGAGTGAGAGAAAAGGCTTAATGTCGTGATCTTCGCAATAAAATATCTTTGTTGTGGACTTCCGGTTTGCTGATGGAGTTGTTAGACGTATGGTGAGACAGCGCTCCCAGGCCCATCACATTTTACCTGCCGAATAACTCCAAAACTTGTCCATTATCAGTGAAAGTGATAGATAAGTGGGAAAAGAAATACCAAAGGCCATAAAAGAAAGGACAAATCGCCAAAAACTCAAGATAAAAGCGCCTCGGACACGAAAGCTAGCAACATCGAAGCAGATCAAGCTAGCAATCGCAGTGAAACTGCTGAAGGCCAGAGGAGCCCCGGAACAAGCACAGATTCTGAAGACATAATTAGGGCAATAAATGAGTTAAAAACTGAACTCAAGGGGGACAATGACTGCCTGAGACAGGGAATTAATCATCTGGGACAAGAACTCAACGCCAAACTTGTGACTGAAATGCAGAGTCTGTCTGACCGAGTGAGAGAACAGGAGACTCGTGTGGAACAGGTGGAGGGATGGGCGGCGGAGGCGACCGAAGCGCTCTGCACCTGCCTGGAACAGCAAAGAGCCCTGCAGCAAAAGCTAACTGACTTGGAGTCCCGTTCCAGGAGAAACAACATACGCATCTTTGGAGTGGCAGAAGGAGAGGAGGGAAACTCAGTGCTACAGTTTATTGTGAAACTCCTCAGAAGAGAGCTGCCATTACCACAAGACTTGGACCTGAAAATACAGCGGGCTCATCGATCCCTGGCGCACAAACCCCGACCCGAAGCCCCACCGAGACCTATCATTATCAACTTCCAGGAGTTTACAACCAAGGAGTTGGTACTGAGAGAAGCTTGGAAAAAGGGAAAAATCCAACTGGGCAACAGACCTCTCTTCTTCGACCATGATTATGCGACTGAGATAGTCAAAAAGCGCAGGGAATACAACGTAATTAAGAAAGGCCTAAAGGAAAAGGGGGTCCACTTCCAAACACTGTTGTGATATGTTATTTGGAACTAGATTACCACCCTAGGCGGAGTGATATGCACTACAGGAGTTGTATAGTGGTAACTACATGTATGTAAGGGGTCCTA
This sequence comes from Sander lucioperca, assembly GCF_008315115.2. Taxonomy (NCBI): domain Eukaryota; kingdom Metazoa; phylum Chordata; class Actinopteri; order Perciformes; family Percidae; genus Sander; species Sander lucioperca. The sequence continues at coordinate 18,130,637 of NC_050182.1, read as the reverse complement.
AGGTGGAAGTAAAGTTACGTTGGATTTATCATCAAGTCCTCATCATTGACTCCTCAATAACACTTCATGGTGGCAGCGGTGGAATTTCCGCTCTATGCCTGACGTGAGTCTCGGGCGAAATTGTCCAAGGATAATATTGCTATCGCCAGACTGGTGAGTGAGAACTAGGCAGGCCAAGCAGCTAGCGGGAGCAACCTAGCTAGGTGGCTAAGGGGAGCGACACAAGTGTGTGCAGACGCTGATTCACGGACAAAATGGCATCACATTTACCGACGATGAACTGGTCCGATCCGGATCTGAGTGAGGCTATCTCACTATTTAGACAGAAAATGTGTCTTTACCTAGACGATGAGGAAATAGAGGACGAAGCTAAACAAGCTAGGAAGATCTGCAGAGGCATCGGAGATGAAGGACTAAAAAGGCTGAATGCTAGCGGACTCAGCGATGATGACAAGAAAAAGCCTGACGTTCTGTGGAATTTTTTTGAGGGTCAGTTGAAGCTTAACGTGAACTTTAGAATACACAGACTCCACCTAATGCAATACAGACAGAAACAGGATGAAAGCATCGATGATTTTGTGACCAGAGCCAGAACTTTGGCGCTGAAATGCCAATTTACCGATGAGGAGTTGAACGAACGTCTGATTGAGCTTATCATTGCTAGCACGCCACATGATGCTCTGAGGAATGACCTGTATAGCAAACCTCAAGGCCATTCCTTGGCTGATGTGTTAGAAGAAGGAAGGAAATATGAAGCTTTATCGGCAGGGAATGAACAGCTAAACCAGCTTGGTCTATATACCTCAGAAAAAATTCATGCAATACACAGAGGACGGGTATGCCAGAACTGTGGCACAAACCACAAACCGCGGCAGTGCCCTGCATACAACGACGAATGCTCTGTGTGTAGCGTGAAAGGACACTGGGCGAGATGCTGCAGAAAAAACAGACGGCAACAAAGGCAAAACTCGAATGCAAGGAAAAGAAGTAAGTCTCGTCCACCACAAAACAAACACCAGGCCAATAAGACTGGACACAGGCTACAGCACAAATCTAAAATTGATATTGTTGATAGTCAAGAGCCAGAGGAAGAATACATGTACCAGAGACAATTCCATTCAATCACAATCAGTGAAAAATGCATTTACAGCATCAACAGTAACTCGCCTAGAGAAGAGCCTACACAACACTGAATGTGAGACCACCTGACGTACAGGAGCATCAGGGAACACTCTTCCACTGCGCACATTCAGACAGATGTACGGAAGTGACGCACGTGCATATAAAAGACTGAAGAAAAATAACCTGAAACTATCTGCTTACAGTGGTCATGAGATCCCTTGTTTTGGAACCATCAACATTCAATGTCGTCACAAGGAGTCCAGATGGATAAGTACCAAGTTCTATGTCGTGGATGTACCAGGAACAGCTGTAGTTGGTCTACCCACGAGTGAACTATTGAATCTTGTGACTGTGAATGTGGATACAGTTAAAAGAAAAATGGATGACAACAAGGAAAACAAGCAACAAGCAAAACTACTGAAAATAACTACTTGTGATGATCTCAAAAGAGCATATCCGAATCAGTTTGATAAAATAGGAAACTTTAAAGGAACTGCAAAACTCATCCTGAAGGATGACGCCGAGCCATTCACAGACCCACCACGGAAATGCAGCATCCACATCAAAGACAAGCTCCAAGGTGAGCTGAACAAACTCGTGGAGCAAGATGTTATACGGAAAGTCGAACACCACACTGACTGGTGCTCCAGCCTGGCGTACAGCACAAAGAAGGACGGATCCTTACGGATATGCCTAGACCCACAAAAACTGAATGCCAGCCTGAAAAAATGCCCACATAAGATACCTACGGTCGAGGAACTGAATCCAAAATTCGCAAATGCAGAGGTTTTCAGCAAGCTTGATGCGAAAGCAGGATACTGGTCAATACATCTTGATGAAGACTCGCAAGTCTTGACAACGTTTCGCACTCCATTTGGTAGATACTGCTGGAAACGTCTGCCATTTGGACTGAGTGTATCTCAAGATTTCTTCCAGGCCAAGATGGACCAGATCCTGGAGGGGCTTGATGGTGTGGTCAGTATAGCTGACGACATAGCCGTATGCGGAAAAAATGAAGAAGAGCACGACAGAAACCTGATTAACCTAATGGAACGGGCTGCAGAAGCAGGTATGGTGTTCAACAGCGACAAATGCATGATAATGAAGAACAGTATCTCATTCTTTGGCAACCTGTACACAGAGAGTAGCATTAAACCAGACCCCACAAAAATAAGAGACATACAGAATATGCCAACCCCACAAAACAAAGATGAACTACACAGATTCATGGGAATGCTAACTTACCTCGCAACTTACATACCAAAGTTCGCAGAGAAAGCGCACACCTTGAGAGGACTGCTAAAAAATGATGCTTTGTGGATATGGGAAGCAGACCATCAGAAATGCTTCGATGACTTAAAATCAGCAATCACAGAGGATGCATGTCTGAAATACTATGACGCCAGCACACCCCTGACACTCGAAGTAGATGCATCACAGAAGGGCCTAGGTATAGCACTGGTGCAGAACAATAGGCCCATCGCGTTCGGGTCAAAGACTCTGACGGACTGCCAGTCAAGATACAGCAACATAGAACGTGAAATGCTTGCAATAGTTTATGGAATGCAGCGTTACCACACCTACCTGTATGGAAAGTCATTCACCGTGATAACAGATCACAAACCACTTGTCACTATCTGCTCAAAACCACTGCATGCAGCACCACCCCGACTCCAGCGTATGCTGATTAAGACCCAAGGGTACAACTATGAAGTCAAATACCGACCCGGAGCAGAAATGGTCCTGGCAGACACTCTTAGCTGGTTACCAAACCCTGAAAACAGCGGCGACATTGAGCTGGATGAACGCATAGATGGGATTGAAACAGAGTTTGAGGACCCAGAGAGGCACACCATCGCCATAATAAACTTCTCACCTGGGAAACAAGACGTTCTACGTAGCCAAACTGCTGATGATCCAAGGCTCCGTGCGCTGAAGGTATTCATTCATCAGGGATGGCCTGAAAGCATAAAAGACCTACCTAAAGACCTGCGTCCATACTGGTCTTTCAGAGATGAACTTGCTATAGAGTCAGGAGTCATCTGCAAGGGCAGACAGGTACTCATTCCAGACTCCATGACTGAAGACATACTAACACAACTACACGTGGGCCACCAAGGCATAGAAAAGACACGCCGGCTGGCAAGAGAAAGTGTCTATTGGACAAAGATGAATGACGAAGTAGAAAGAATTTGCAGATCATGCAGTGTGTGTGCAGAGCATCAAGCTGCAAACCCAAAAGAGCCTCTCAAACCACACGAAATACCATCCAAACCATAGCAGTCAATAGCCTCTGACCTTTTTGAAGTCAATGGCCGCCATTACATGTTGACTGTAGACAGATACTCAAAATATCCACTTGTAGATGAAATGCCCACTCCAGTATCCAGCCATGCAGTCACACAAAAAATGCAGAGATACATGTCCTTGTTCGGACGACCGGACGAAATCCTGACCGATAATGGACCACAGTACACAGGACACACCTTCAAGGGACTTGTGAAAGAATGGGGAGTAAGACACATCACCAGTTCACCCCACTATCCCAAAAGCAATGGATTTATTGATTTATATTATTTATATTATATTATTTATAATCTGATTATCTAGGAAGGTCTAAGTTAAACAGGGGGGATGTTGTGATATGTTATTTGTAACTAGATTACCACCCTAGGCGGAGTGATATGCACTACAGGAGTTGTATAGTGGTAACTGCATGTATGTAAGGGGTCCTAAGGTGGAAGTAAAGTTACGTTGGATTTATCATCAAGTCCTCATCATTGACTCCTCAATAACACTTCAAACACCATATGTGCATATTCGTGTACGAATATGCACATACACTGGGATACGGGGGTCCGAACATACACCAGTGCACGGGAGGCGCAGCGGGAGCTGAGGAGACGCGGATTCCCTGTGGGAGAGCCGGAGACAGCAAGGGAAGAGAGTAGCCTGGAAACACGGCTTCGTGAGCTGTTGGGATGGCAGCAGGCAGCAGGTCACTGTGATAGAAAGCCGGCTGCGGCTCAGAGAACGAGGGAAAAACTCCAGGAGTTCCAGAGAGGACGCACTGAGCGAATATGAACAGGGATTAAAACTACACGATTTGGTATGTCTATTAAAATTCCGAGACTCTATGACTAAATGATTAGTATAGTTTTGCATTTTGGCCTTGTATTGATCACTATGTGCTGTTTCTTTTGTTAGATGGTATACGTTGGACTCATAGGATGGTAGAGTTATTGCTTTTTGACTCATCGGCCACCCTTAACACTGGGCCCTCTCCCAATGAGAGGCTTCACCCTCGACCCACCAATGGGGTCACAGTTGAGGAGGAGCAAGAGCCTTCTCCTCGTTTGGAGGTTTGTTCATATTTGTGTTTCATAGTTGCTATTTTTGTTAAGATTTTGTTTCTGGGGCCTACTAGCTTATTTATTATTTGGAATATGTATGATAGGGTCACATAACTTGAGAATTGCTTCCTTAAATGAGAATGGCCTGAGTAATCCAGTCAAGAGAAGTAAAGCGCTAACAAAAATTAAAAAGGATAAGACAAGTTATATTTCTACAAGAGACACACATGTCGAAACAAGAGTATAAGCTGAAAAAGTTTGGGTACCTTAACTCCTTTTCAAGTTCTTGTAAAAATAGTCGACAAAGAGGAGTGGCTACTCTGATTTCCAACTCTCTTAACTTTGAACTTATTAACTCTGTCTTTGGTGTCGATTTTTAGCTTGGCATTGGTACAGCATTCTGAATCTCACCTCTCGCTCATGCCATTTTTTCTTACACTTCTTGAATCTGTCATGCTTAAATAGTAGCTCTGGAGTAGTCCAGAAATAGCATTTTGTTATTATTTCCCCAAGTCAGCTTTCCCTTGTTTCTCGCTGCACGCAACACCAAATCCCTGTCTGAGGCTTTTAAAACCTTCACCAGTATGGCTCTGGGTCTGCCTCGGGCTGCTGGCCGGCCAATCTGTGTGCACGTTCGATCTCACATTTTCCCTTTATTTCCAGCAAATCCTGAATCAGATCCACTAAAACATGACAGTATCTCCTTCTTCTTTGCCCTTGGGAATACCCACAAACGAACATTATTGCGTTGCGAACAATTCTCCATGTCTTCTACTTTTTCCCAGCGCAAATCTACCTCTTTCTTGCTAGCTGGTGGATTAGCTTGTCTTTCTTTCTTGGATGCTTCGAGGTTCTCCACCCGCTTCCCAACCTCATCTGTTCTGGTGATTAAGGTGGAAGGTTTTTACCTCCATCGAAACGATAGCAGCAAATTTCTTCCAGAACTTCCAAATTGGATGAGATCTTTGTAAGTGCTGTAAAAATGTTACCGATGTCTGTTGGCGTCATGTTATGAGACTGCTGCCTGTCGGATCCACAGCACCGCCATCTTGGCCTTGCATAGCTTCAGGTCCGCCAGAGGGCAGATGCTTGTTAATATCCACAAAGGCCGTTGAATTCTTGCCTTTCATGATTCTTGACTTCTGCAATGCAATCCAAGCTGAGCACAAATGTCCCTGGCTACGTATCTTTAAAAGCATGTATCATGCAGCAGAGTGTTAGAATATATTTTGTGAAAGTGTTAAGAAAAGGTTTTAGAGTTCATGGTGCTGACCTCAGTGCCTCTGTTTCCCTGGGTTATGAGAGGCCATCTAGTTTTAGTTATTAGAAATTATAAAGGAAGGGTGAGAAAGATCCTCTCTGATCAGGGGAGGGAACGAGGCAACAATGGTCAGCACTTTGCAAGCGCGGGATTTGTGACACTGTATGGAAATGACCTGGCTCTCATGAAAACTCCTTAAAGTTTGCTGGAGATTAAAACACAGGTGTTCAAAATCCAACAATAGCGGCTTGTTTCTTCTGAGCTGAGAATTGGAAGTCAAGATTATGTTTTTATACAGTGTTACAAATTAGTCAGGAGCCGGCTGGAGCCAGAAGATCTGGACTGGATCCAAACTGATGAGGGCACCACCAGGGATGGGACAGAAATGAATAAATAGACAGTATCTTAACTTAGCAGCACCTGATGCCAGGGGAAACTCTGTCGGTTCGTTAGGAGATAGAGACTCTACCTTTGTGTATCAGATCCATGTACATGTACTTGTATTCTGCAATATCTTTCACTAAACTTGTTATTAACTTTAACTGGACAAATCTTGGTCTTGATTTGATTCCTGAGTTTTATTTCTCTGATCTGCCAGTAAACAAATACAAAATTGTGACCAAAGAATTGGAGTCAGATTAAGTCTGGCCTTTTTTAGGGCCAGACCGGTCAAATCGGTCACATTTTTAGATTAAAATCCTACAAGAGCAATGCAGAGCTCTCTAGTTTTGAAAATATATATAGTGGTTGCGCTTGCAACTTGTCTTTCTGATTCTAGCACAATGCAGCCACTGTCTTGATAAATCTGTGCTTAAATATACTGTAGTTCAGCGATCCCCAACATTTTTTGCGCCACGGACCGGTTTCATGTAACACATATTTTCACGGACAAGGCTTCAAGGTGTGGCGGATAAACACGACAAAATAAAATGATAAGACCAGCATGAAAACAAATATCTAATATTATATATTATAGCATTGACTTCCTGTAAAATCTAGGATTGAACTTAAAATCCTTCTCCTAACCTACAAACCTCTAAATGGTCTAGCACCATCATATCTTGAAGAGCTCTTAGTACCTTACTGTCTCACTAGAGCACTATGCTCCCAGAATTCAGAGCTACTTGTGGTTCCTAGAGTCTCTAAAAGTAGGATGGGAGCCAGAGCCTTCAGCTATCAGGCCCCTCTCCTGTGGAACTAGCTCCCAGTCTGGGGACGGGGGGACGACACTGTCTCCACATTTAAGAATAAACTGAAAACCCTTCTCTTTGATAAAGCTTATAGTTAGGGAGTGAGGAGATCCAGAAATGCTTGTTACTAACCTAGCTCTGGGGAGTTTACTCCCCCGAGTCTTTATGTTTTTTTTTCGCCCAGCATATTTCCTTGGATTAGGATGGCACCAAGATCTTGGTTGCAGCTGTCGCCGTGGTCCTGCTTACTACACCCTGCTACGCTCTGCCTATGTCCAGCTATGCTCTGCTGTGTCACACTACATCCTGTAACACCCTGCAGTGCCCTGCTATGACATGAACTACTACGACTACCATTTGTAGTCACTGTTCCATTATCTTTATTGTGACTATTAATTGCCACTGTTCATCACACCCCCAACTGGCACCATCAGACACCGCCTACCAAGAGCCTGGGTCTGTCCCAGGTTTCTTCCTAAATGGGAGTTTTTCCTCACCATTGTCGCCTATATGCTTGCTCTTGGGGAATTACTGGAATTACTTGAATTGTTGGGACTTTATAAATTATAGAGTGTGGTCTAGACCTACTCGATCTGTAAAGTGTCTCGAGATAACTCTTGTTATGATTTGATACTATAAATAAAATTGAATTTGAAAATAAATGTAAAATGCATGAAAAACACACTTTACCTTAACAATGTATCGGTGGGAGCCCTGCACTTGTTTCTGTGCAACCAAACGGTCCCATCTGGAGGTAACAGGAGACAATGACACCCGAAGTGCATTCCTTAGTTTATTCCGTGATTTTGTTTTGATTGCTGTCAGGGCAGAAAATCCAGCTTCACAAAGATAGGATGTTGGAAATGGAAGAAGGGTTTTCAGTGTTTTTGTGGCGATCTCAATATATTCAGCCTTGATTTTCATCCAAAACACGGGCAGAGTTGTTGTCTCAAACATATTTTTAAGTCCACCGTCATTTGAAATCTCCAGCAGCTGATCTTCCTCTCACACAGACAAGCTTGATTCACCTGGTTTGTTCAGAAATGGGTCACGGATCCATTCCTTCGCAGTTTGCGGGTCTTTGCTGGTTGGAAAGTAACGCTCAAACTCCTTTGAAAGCAAAGACAGGTGATCCTTCACCAGCTGGGAGACTGAAGGCCCAGGCTCAGTCTCTTCCAAAATCCCAGCTAATGTTTGAAACATGTCATATATTCCTCTGTCCACTCGCCGTCCCCACATTTCCAGTTTGGCTTTAAATGCAGCTACTTTATCTGCCAATTTGAAGACAGTTGTCATTTTCTCCTGAAGTTGAGTTCCTTGAGCAGACTCAAGTAAGCACAAGTAAGTGAGTTTTGTGACCCACTCTTCGTCACTGAAATGAGCTGCTGAAATTTCTGAAAGAAATCTCTGCAGTGGCTCTAGTAACTCAAACACTCTGGTCAGCGATCTCCCTCTCGATAGCCATCTTATTTCTGTGTATAAGAGAAGGCGTTTGTGCTCTGCATCCATCTCCTCACAAAGCTGCTCGAATAAACGGGAGTTGAGTGCATGTACTTTGACGTGGTTAATAACGATGGCGCCGCAGAATGGCGACACGGTGTGTTGGTGCGCTCTGTTTTGTTTTGTTTTGTGTTTTAACTTTGTTTCTTGCGATGGTACCCGTATCTCATTCACAAGTGAAGAGCTCGTGAACTTCAGGGGAACAACACCATTAGACTTATTTCCCACTTTACTTCTCCCTTCACTGGAAATTTTGGACATTCTGGTCAAAGGTGCGCTCACCTTTGCTCACGCAGCGAAACGCCGGAGGAGAGGGAAACGGGCTAGTGCGCTGGTGCGTCTCCGCCAGCGAGGATCACGCACACCGTTACCTCCAGGATATTGCTCTCTAACGTGCGCTCTCTGCCCAACAAAGTGGAGGAATTACAATTGCTGTTGGGGGGAAACAGGGACTTTTCTTCATCTTCTGTTTTGTGCTTCACGGAGACGTGGCTCTGTGGATTAATACCGGATTCTGCGCTGCAGCTGGCAGGCTTCCAGCTTTTCAGAGCGGACAGAGACACGGACCTCTCTGGCAAAACTAAAGGTGGAGGAATCTGTTTCTACATCAACAGCGGTTGGTGCAACGACGTGACTGAGATCCAGCAGCATTGTTCTCCTGACCTGGAGTATTTCACCATAAACTGTAAGTCTTTTTATTCACCCCGTGAGTTCCATTCATTCATTCTGGTCGGTGTTTACATCTCACCGCAGGCCAACGTGCAGGACGCGCAGTGCATGCTTGCCGACCAGATACTGTGTGTGGAGCGGACCAACCCGGACTCCCTAGTTATTGTCCTTGTGACTTTAATAAAGGGAACCTCACTCATGAACTCCCTAAATATAGACAACATATTAAATGCCCGACCAGAGAGGAGAACATTCTGGATCACTGTTACACCACAGTCAGGGATGCTTATCACGCTGTCCCCCGTGCTGCACTGGGACACTCTGACCACGTCATGGTCCACCTGATCCCCGCCTACAGGCAGAAACTAAAGCTCTGCAAACCTGTAGCGAGGACATCAAGGAAGTGGACCAGTGAGGCTGTGGAGGATCTCCAGTCGTGTTTGGAATCTACTGACTGGGATGTGTTCAGGACTGCTACTAACAGTCTGGATGAGTACACAGAGGCTGTGACGTCATACATCAGCTTCTGTGAAGACTGCTGTGTTCCATCAAGCACCAGGGTGAGTTACAACAATGACAAACCCTGGTTCACAGCCAAACTCAGAAGGTTAAGGCTGGCTAAGGAAGACTCGTTCAGGAGTGGGGACAGATTTAAAGAGTCAAAGTACAAATTTAGAAAGGCAGTGAAAGAGGCTAAACATCGGTACTCTGAGAAGCTCCAACGCCAGTTCTCAGCTAATGACTCTGCGACTGTCTGGAAAGGACTTAGGCAGATCACCAACTACAAGCCTAAAACCCCCCACTCCTTCAATGACCGACACCTAGCCAACGACCTGAACGAGTTCTACTGTCGATTTGAAAGACAAAAGGACAGTCCTGACACCTCCCTACAGCTACAGCCACTGTGCATCACCTCCACCTCGCCCACCTCAGCAGGGTCCTGGGCCCCCCCACCAATGCCCTCCTTAAAGGTCCCCTCCACCCCCCCTCCCACCTCAGTGACGACTCTCTCCATTCACGAGAGGGACGTCAACAGACTCTTTAGGAGACAGAATCCCAGGAAAGCTGCTGGACCGGATGCTGTCTCCCCATCCAGCTTGAAGCACTGTGCTGATCATCTGTCTCCAGTGTTCACAGACATTTTTAACACCTCACTGGAGACATGTCACGTGCCAGCCTGCTTCAAGACCTCAACCATAATCCCTGTCCCCAAGAAGCCAAGGACCACAGGACTTAATGACTTCAGACCCGTCGCCCTGACCTATGTGGTTATGAAGTCCTTTGAGCGCCTTGTGCTTTCACACCTCAAAGCCATCACCGACCCCCTCCTGGACCCCCTGCAGTTTGCCTACAGAGCCAATAGGTCTGTAGATGAATCAGTCAATTTGGCCCTCCACTACATCCTCCGGCACCTGGACTCCGCAGGAACCTACGCCAGGATCCTGTTTGTGGGCTTCAGCTCTGCCTTCAACACCATCATCCCGGCTCTGCTTCAGGAGAAGCTCTCCCAGCTAGGCGTGCCTGACTCCACCTGCAGGTGGATCACTGACTTCCTGTCTGACAGGAAGCAGCATGTGAAGCTGGGGAAACACGTCTCCGACTCACAGACCATCAGCACCGGATCGCCCCAGGGCTGCGTTCTTTCTCCTCTGCTCTTCTCCCTGTACACCAACAGCTGCACCTCCAGTCACCAGTCCGTCAAGCTTCTGAAGTTTGCGGACGACACCTCCCTCATCGGACTCATCTCTGATGGAGACGAGTCCGCCTACAGGTGGGAGGCTGACCACCTGGTGACCTGGTGCAAGCAAAACAACCTAGCTCAACGCTCTAAAGACAGTGGAGATGGTTGTGGACTTCAGAAAGAACCCAGCCTCACCTGCCCCCATCACCCTCTGTGGCTCCACAATTGACACTGTGGAGTCTTTCCGCTTCCTGGGAACTACCATCTCCCAGGACCTCAAGTGGGAGCTGAACATCAGCTCCCTCGTGAAGAAAGCACAACAGAGGATGTACTTCCTGCGGCAGCTGAAGAAATTCAACCTGCCAAAGACAATGATGGTGCACTGTCTACACAGCCATCATTGAGTCCATCCTCACATCCTCCATCACCATCTGGTACGCTGCTGCCACTGCCAAGGACAAGGGCAGGCTGCAGCGTGTCATTCGGTCAGCTGAGAAGGTGATTGGCTGCAATCTGCCGCCGCTCCAGGACCTATACGCCACCAGGACTCTGAAGCGTGCTGGAAAGATTGTGGCTGACCCCTCCCACCCCGGACACAAGCTCTTTGAGACACTCCCCTCTGGCAGGAGGATGAGGTCCATCAGGACCAAAACCTCACGCCACATAAACAGTTTAAAAACTAACTAGTGAAAAAACTAACTAGATGGGAAAAAACTAACTAGAGGGGAAAAAACTAGTGAAAAAACTAACTAGTGCCTTATTAACAAGGCCCGGAATCCATCCTGACTCTCTCCACACCCCACCTCTCATGCCACTGTACCTACTCTGCTGTAGCGTTCCTTTTTACTACTGTTTAACTTATTTTACTATTTATTTAAATTTATTTTATCGTTATTAATACATACTGTGTGTATATGTTTATACTTATATTGTTCATATTCTTTTTATCCTTCTTATATTTGTATGTGTGACATGCTCCATCAACACCATGACAAATTCCTCGTATGTGCAACGTACTTGGCAATAAAGCCCTTTCTGATTCTGATTCTGATTCTGAACTTTAACATCACTCAATACGCTGTTAAGACCAGGTGACATTTTTTCGGCTGGCCAGCATTTCTCTGTTTTCTCTGTGAATGCGTAGACTCACATCCAGGTGCAAAGTCCTTAATCCGAGTAGTTAAACCAGAAAGCTGCCCAGTTATGGCAGCAGCTCCATCCATGCATATGCTGACACAAAAGGACCAGTCCAGTTTTCCTGATATGTAATCATCCAGTGACTTGAATAATTCTGCGGCTGTGGTGTTGGTTGGTAACAATAGTTGTACATAACATATCCTCATGCACATCCTCCTCATAAAGATATCACACCTAAACAAGTAGTATTGCCTTGTTCTCAATATCAGTAGATTCGTCAACCTGGATTGCATACCACGGCGACTTCTTAATCCTTTCCAACAATTGCACCTCAATGTCCTCTGCTATTTCCTCAATACGCCTAGTGACGGTGCTAGCCGAAAGAGGCACTTGTGCTATCTTTTTAGCTGCAGCCTCTCCTAGAACTTCACGGCAAATGTCCTTAGTGGCAGGCAGGATCAGTTCTTCACCAATTGTAAAGGGTTTTTTAGCTTCAGCTTATGCGGTTAGCCACTAAGTATGACGCTCTCAGTGCACTCAAATTTGCACTCAAATTTATTTTTTTTCAGAAAAATTCCAAAGGTTTGTCGTTTAATTGCGGGTGCTTGGTCTCCACGCGCCGAATATGTTTTGAAGGCTTCATTGCCTCATTTGCTAGCTTATCAGCGGTAGATATAAATATCGTCAAGTGATATAAATATCACGTGACGTATCAAGAGGAAGAGATGCGCGAGAGAAGGGAGAGAATCCGGTCATTTTCAGTTTCAATCAATTAAACGGAAATAATGTTATTTATTTTTTTCTGTGCGGCCCAGTACCAAATGGACCAGTGGTTGGGGAACACTGCTCTATAAGAAATGTAGTGTTTTCTCTCCCTCACTTATTTTTTTTTTTTTTTTTTTTTTCTTCTCTCTTTCTTTTTTGTAGCTTTATTAACTCTGGACATTTAAAAAAAAAACTTCTGACCTTTCATAGACTAAATGATCAAAAACAAATAGAGAGGTTAATTGGTAATGAATCTAATTGTTTGTTGCAACCCTAGATTGGTGGTGGTGTTCTCATTTCAGGCTTTGTTGAAGCCAATCAGAGCTTTGTAGGTGTGCAATAGGACAGCACCTACCGTAGAGTTGCAAAGTTTGTTTTTCGCTATTCTGTGTTGGCATTTAAAAAAATAATTTTAATGATATACATTTTACTTAAAGTGGCTATATGTAACTTTCAGTTTGTGAAAAATGGTATTGTTTTTACCACACCTGCTGTCGTATAGGTTTTTTCTTTACGGTTAGCGTTACCGGGAGGTCATATAGTTGCGATGAATATTTTGCTCAGACAGAAAATCATTAATTTACAATAAGAGAATAAGTAACAGATGCATTGTTGCATTTCAAGCGCGTAACTTAGCCTACTTTGGATGTCTCGTGATCTAAACCGGGTATCACTGTCACTGTGTCACGAACCAAAGCATTAAGAAGTTGTTAACGTAATAACTTAGATTCATATAGCGCACTTCACGAAACCCACGGACGCTTTACACAAGTAACGTTACGGGGGACAAGGTAACAGAAAATAGTAAGCCAACAAACACAGCGTAAAGGTGAAACTTCCGCGCTAAATGGAAGAGAGACGTAATTATTTGTCGGCTACTGACCTACAACCACATTGCGCATTGTAAAGTTATTTTATTAATGAAATAGACATTACATACATGAGGGCCAATTCATGGTGGGTTTTGAATCATTTACAATCCCGTAATTGTCTCCATCTGTTGATAGCCCTCACGTTATCGCCGTTGTCTTTACTTTCCCTTTTAGCTTTTAATTGTTCTTCCTTTAATTTCCTTCTTTTCTGTGATGGTCCTGCCCCAGTATCAGCCACAACTACAGCAAATAACTTCTAAAATAACATTAAAATACAATTAGGCCTATATAAAGAAATATCCTGCTTCCTTTTACCTGGCTAAATAGGCTGGATACACTAACACAGGCTTTTTCAGTGTAACAAAGAAATCTGTGACCCTTCAGAATATGTGACTGTAGCACCGTCTACCTGCCGCAAATAATTCTGTGACTTTGCGGGAAAAATCGGACCAGGGCAGAGGCATTAATAAAAACTATATAAAAATAGCTCGTAAAATAGCTATAAAGTTAGTCTTGTTTGCTGTTACAGGTCATTGAAGACCATTTTATCCCTTTATTGTGTATAGACAGGAAAGGGGGAGAAAGATGGGGGATGACACGCAGCAAAGGGCAGCAGGTCGGATTCGAACCCGCTCAGCCAACATGGGGGCCGCCCCACATATAGTCACTTTAACATAGAAACATGGAACTCTCCCAGATAGGTTTATTTGTGGCCTACATTTTAAATTATTTCATCTCTGAGAAATCGTATTGAGTCTGTCAGATTGATGTCAATAATAGGGCTGTCAATCAATTAAAATATTTAATCGCGATTAATCGCACAAGTTTTGAATGCTCTTATCAACATGGGAGCTGACAAATATGCTTGCTTTGTGCAAATTTTTATTATTATTGCAACAATCCAAAACAATGACAAATACCGTCTAGAATAACCTTACAGGTCCTGTATGCTCAAAAAAATATGCTGAAAGCATAATATGGTAAACTCAAGCCCATCAAGCAACAACAGTTGGGCATATTGACATGAATGTAACATTACTTCAGAAAAGGGTTTAGTGCCATAGTAAGATACACCAATGAGGAATATGCTTTGGTGAAGGTGCATGCATACACAAACAAACATATCAAACGTAAATAATAAATAAACAATAAATACAGAAACAGAAACAATATTTACAAAATAGCTATTTAGAATAAGAAAATCTTTCGACCACACAGCCAACCAAGCGCCACCGAAGGTGGTGTGAGCTAGCTAAGGGAGGTCGGAGACTGTTGTGCAGTGCCCACTTGGCAGAGAATCGGCTCCTGGATCAGGCTGCTTCACTTGACGGGCTGACTGTGTCACTCCAGCGGAATGAGGGAATGGCGGACTCTTAACGCTATTTAACGTAAAGAGTAACGAATAATACATAAAGAGCAACGAATAATAATCTGAATATTTGTCATGGAAAGGGTCTCTTCGAGGCAATCAAACATTAGTGTGGTTTTTACTGGAATAAAGGTCAATGCTAAATCCTATTTTATATAGAAAAGGTGTAGCATTAGCTAGCATGTAGCATGTCTAGCTTCAATGTCAGCTTTTCGTTAGGCCTACCTGTCACTATTATGACTACAAACGGTAAGAAAAAGGCGTTTAGATTAAATGATATGCCATGGTTGTTGTTTACTAGATGTTTTAAACAGATTAATTCCTTCTTGTGAGTAAGAATGGCATATATTAGTATCTTTGTCATTAATGCAAACACTTGTGCCCGTGCCCCTCGCAGCACCCATCCTGGGCGCTGCGTTTTAACCAAAACCTAACCATAACCATTGCCTAATTGACTTCAAGGCAGCACTGCGACCGTGAAACTTCAAGGCACCTAACCTTAACCCCAACCCTAACCAGTGCCTAATCCTAGTGCCTTCCAGCAGAGGCGGATCTAGAAAAATATTTATGGGGTGGCGAGAGGGGGGCAGGAATTTTTGAGGAGTGGCAACATATGGCAGACGTATATATACTGAATTTAATCACAGTTTGATAAGAAATAGTATGGACACACTACAAAAGGGAACAGGCTGATTTACAAACTCAGACAGACAAACGTAATTTCATGCAATCAATGTCCTGCATCTGAGGTTTGATGTGGAACAGTTGATATTAGGAATAAGTGACCATACGATGAGATCTCACTTAATAGGAGATAGAAGTATGATAGAAGTAAGGGGCATTATCACAGGAAAGGCATTAAGGTAAGACACAGGTGATGAGTGGCAGATGTGTGAGAGGGGAAGCCAACAGTTCTGGACTGTGTGAGAGAGGCAGCGCTGCAGGCAGCATGTGTACAAGATTAGGAACTGTCATTGATTAGTTATAACCATCAGACTGTGTTAACACACACTAACATGTTAGCCTGGGAGAGTATTTTTAGGTTAATTTGTTTAATTTAGATAGATAGATCTAAAATACATTCTACACAAAATATAAAAACTCATCTCCCCATCTCATCACACTTTCACACTGACAACTTTCCCTAATTATTCATATTTAAGCGAACATGAATTTTTATATTTATTTGATGTCTAAGCAATGTCTCTTAAATTTTATAAAAATGTCCGTCTTTGTCATTTGTTGTTCTTATTCATATGTAACTTAGTATATATGCAGCAACAGTTTCCATACCATGTGGACCAGCTCGACTGGAGATGGTTGGTGATGGCCCAGGCTCTCTGCTTTCCCTTTCACTGTCTGAGCCCTGCACGGTATCTCGTCTCTCGCTTTCTCCCTCCTCATCTTGGTGATGCTCTCCCTCCATTGCTTCACCGCTGTGGTGTTCTCCCACCTCCTCCTGTCCCTGGTCGCCTTGGCCTTGTATTCTCTCTCTGTCACCTTTCTGTTGCCCTTTTCTCTCCACCTCGTCTCCGTCTTCTCTCTCTCCTTCCACCTCATCTTCATCTTCTCTCTCTCCTTCCACCTCCTTTCTCTCTCCTTCCATCTTCTCAGTCTACCTTGCTCAGTTGATCATTTTCTATTTCTCTCGCCTTTCTCTTCGGTGAGAAAAAACTACATATGCTACCTTTCCTCTTCATTTCTGTAAGATTAAGTCATTTTACAATGTTTTCCTTGATAGACGTTGAATCAATATTAGCTTTTGTAGCCGACTTTACACAGAACAACCGTCAGACCATTATACATTATATGTATAGTTAGCAAAATAACGTTCTTCAACCTGATTTTTATCATCTCAAAATCAGCATCGCAACTATGCTAGCACTGTGCTTTCATTATAATTTCATTTCTTGATAGTTAATCAGTTTTGACCTCTTTCCTCCTGTGTCTCCTTTCCTCACGACTCCTGGCTCCCTCGCTTTGCGCCACTCAGTTTTCCAAACAAATCAGTCTCTTGCCGCTCTGGCGTCATCTCATGCTGCATTCACTGCAGTCGGACATTGGAGATTCGCACTCATAAATTGTCAAATTGGCCATAACTTTTAATTCGTTGCTGCCAACTGGGGTGGCAGCAGGGGTGGCAAGGCTTTCTTTTAGGGTGGCACTTGCCACCCTATGCCACCCCGGTAGATCCGCCCCTGCCTTCCAGGCAGCGCTGCCTGGAAGGAGCCGTTGGGGGCAAAAAACACCGATAAACGGTGCGGAAGCAGTGAGCAGTTTAGAAGGTTTATTCAAATGAAAAGGCTTACAATGAAAGGTGTCCTGAGAGACAGGCAGGCAAAAGGGAGTCCAACAAAAATCCAAAAACTAAAGACTAGGAAAACAAAACCACAAGGACGAAGAGACGCAGGGAATGACAACAGGAGAAGCAATGATGAACAGACAAGAGACAAAGAAGGCACAGAGAGTAAATACACAAGGTAACGAGAGTAGTAACGAGAGACAGGTGGCTGATGAACAGGTGGAACAGAGCAGGGCAGGGCAGACAATCACAGAGGTGGGAAAACACAAGGCAAGGAAGTAAAACAAGACATTACACAGGAGAAACAGACACTCCAAAGTAAAACCGGAAACTGAATGACAAGACAGTGGAAACAATATTACAAGGACTGATAACACAAAGACAGACTGACAGGGTGAGGCAAGCAGGTAAGGACTACAGAGACACATGAGGCAGTAAACAACAAGGAAACAGAGAATGAATTACTAAAATAAACCGGTAAAATCACAACAGAAAACCACAATCATGACACAATATCTGGCTACTTACAGAAATTAAGCGTCTGCGAAATACTCACATGCTTTGACTGTTATGAAGATAACAGTCAAAGCATGTGAGTTCCCACTGTCGGTCAAAATACTGTGCTGTGACCCCGAGGTAACTGTGTTTACTGAGAGAAGTCGATTCGCTGGTGAGTGCAGCGGTGCTGCATCACTTTCTGATTTCCCATACCGAGTGGCCTGAGGACCAAATCTTGCATCATAAGAATTAGTGAATTTGCGTTAACTAATTATTATACTACTACTAAATACTAATATATCCATGATCCTAGGCTGATGTTGCTATGAAAGGCACAAATCTGAACTGTAGCGAATTCAGAATGCTTATTGTTGCAGTTGCGAACATAACACAGTTGCAGGTGCCAATAAACCATTGCAGAAGAAGAGGATATAACAAGATGACGTAATTAAAAGAGCAAAAGTCAAACCTCAAATGATATATCATCATCATATAACATGATTGAAATATGACATTCCTGTTTGTTTCATGTATATATTTAAGAAAGGTTACAGTTTCCAGCTGTCACCCAAAATTGTCTATGGATAAAATAAGTGAAACTTTTTTACGTCTGGAATCAGATGCACCAAAAATAGCTCCTACCACCTGCAACTTTATGCCAAAGCCAGAAAAATGACAAAAATGAAATGACAATTCAGTCTGATTATCAGGCTAAAAAAAGGCAGACATAGGAGGAGATGAACACATTGGAACTGGGAAGATGACAAAGAGAGAATAGCAAAATGAGGAGAAAATCTTTACTTAGGCAAGATGAAAGTAGATCCAAAAAGGAAAGGAGGAGTGCAGAACCAATGTAGAATAGGGAGGAGAGAAGCAGTGGGGATGTTGGGGAGGGTGAGGAGTTAAAGAAAGTTAAAGATAGCATAGGAAATCAAAGTATAAGAATATTGAGACGTGAAGGACAGGAGTTTAGAAAGGAAAAGCAGTGAAGAGTTTTTAAAGGATACAAGGGGATGAACAGAGAGGACAGATGGCTATAGAGGAGGGATAGATGTTGAGAGGAATGAGTGAGCGAGCATTGAGAGACCAGCATAGACAAAGTGTGAGAGTGTGGCAGTGCGCCACTCTGCAGCAGCAACACTGATTGACAGCCATAGCCTCACTACGGTTTGTCTGTACTTGCTGACTGGACCGGCTGGATGCAGCAGTGTCCCCACAGCTTTGCCCTTCTCCCACCTCCCTTCCTGTATCTGTCTAACCCCCCTCCTCTCCATCTCTCAGCAATGCAGCATTAAATTGGGCTGGATTAGGGAGAATTCTTGTGATATAACTTTTTTTAAAGCTATCTATTTTTCTGGCCATGTGGTAGTAAAGAACATCTCCCTGCTGAATGTCTCACCAGTGCAGCATATGAATGAAAAAAAGGATGAGTGGTTCTCATTTAACCTTGAGTCTTCTTCTAGTACTCTGTTTGTGGAAGAGCGTGATACAAATAAAGTTATCATTATCAGCTTGAATGCTCTAATCGCTGCTAACAAAACATGCTTAGAGCGACTGATAGCCCATAAAGCACATAAACAATCGCCTCCTGGTCCCCCATCGCCCCATTGTTATCCTCCAGAGTGAAAGGAAAGATAAATGACAACGACAGACTTAAAGGCTGATAAAGTGGCCATAATATGTCTGACCAAGTGTCCTTTCTCCACTGGGTCATACTTGAGGTCTTCAGAGGGAAGGGACCTTTAGATAACTCGGATAGGATTGGCACAGCAAACAGGGAACCCGGCTTAACAAAGTAATAACATTTGTTGGCTCTGCTACTGCAATGCAGCACTATGTTGTCCTCTCCTCCGCTCCTCTTTCTCTCTGTCTCTCCCTCCTCCCTCACTCACTCTGTCTATCAACCTTATCTCCCTACCATAACACTACTGCTTTACTTTCCTTGTTTGAGGGGAGTATGTATGTAATGCTACATGTGTGTGTGCGCGCGCGTGTGTGTGTGTGTGTGTGTGTGTGTGTGTGTGTGTGTTTAGGGGGGGATGTCGGAGTTATGCAAAACCTGCAGAAATAAGCTATAAACTGGCTTTCGTCTGGGAGCAAATGCATTTTTCTCTTTCGGCATATTTATCATGCAATCTGTCAATGGACTTCCATCTCCTACACAACTTTTTCTTTATTTAGGAGTTTATCAACTACATTGGTGTTCCCCAACCACCGGTTGAGAGTCTGAAGAGTGAAAAATGACTGGATTCTCTCCCTTCTCTCGCGTGTCTCTTCCTCTAGACACGTGTCACGTGATATTTACCGCTCAACGAAGCCCACAAAGGGGGGTAGAGGTAGAGTGGCCTGCACTAAAAGCACTGAAAACCCTGCTTCCATTTCCAACATCCTATCTTTGTGAAGCTGGATTTTCTGCCGTGACAGCAATCAAAACAAAATCACGGAATAAACTAAGGAACGCACTTCGGGTGTCATTGTCTCCTGTTACCCCCAGATGGGACCGTTTGGTTGCACAGAAACAAGCGCAGGGCTCCCACCGATACATCGTTAAGGTAAAGTGTGTTTTTCATGCAATTTACATTTATTTTCATATCAGATATATATTAGATATTTGTTTTCATGCTGGTCGTATCATTTTATTTTGTCATGTTTATCACGGTTTTATCAAATATGTCTTACATGAAACCGGTCCATGAAAAAAGGTTGGGGACCGCTGTTATAAAGGGCTAAAGGTGAAGAGCCCAACTAGGTGTATTATATTACTTGTTAACTTAATGACTATA
Source organism: Sander lucioperca (assembly GCF_008315115.2). Classification (NCBI taxonomy): domain Eukaryota; kingdom Metazoa; phylum Chordata; class Actinopteri; order Perciformes; family Percidae; genus Sander; species Sander lucioperca. The sequence continues at coordinate 18,110,135 of NC_050182.1, read as the reverse complement.
ATAACTAAAATAATGCCATGAAATCTTTATCAGCTATTTACTAATATTAGTGAATAAGTAATAATGAATACATCTTCACAATGTCTTCTGCTGTAAATGGTGGCAAGCAAGGTCAGCTAAATACTTATAAGGATCATCACAAATAGTCTCACGGAACTAAATCCACAGTTTTACAGTAATTATTACACTGTCAACGTTAGTTCAGACGTAATGGGGACCGGCCCTTGATCTAGCTCAGGGGTCACCAACCTTTTTGAAACTGAGAGCTACTTCATGGGTACTGAGTCATATGAAGGGCTACCAGTTTGATACACTCTTCTGAAATAACTAATTTGCTCAGTTTGCCTTTAGTTATATATGAGTATTAATGATTAATGATAGTCATATGACTATCATTAATCATTAATAATCATTTGACTATATGATGACTGATCACGTTAATGATTTCTCATAATAATTATCAACAATGACTTAACAAGGTGGGAAACAGATAATATCAATATTCAGTTTTCAGTTTTAGAACAGGCCTGAGGGCTACTCATGTGGACCTTGGGGGCTACCTGCTGCACACGGGCACCGTGATCTAGCTGATTTACAAGGATTAGTGGGCCAGCGTCCAGGTGTTAACATTTCTCAAAAACAAAGTAAGTATTTTTCACTTTCTTTGTTTAACGGTGGGGTTACTGGTGATAGGTAAAGTATTTTATCCCTTGTTCTATTTGTGCCTGTGTTATAATAGTTTGCTGGTTAAAAACAAAAACAAAAAACAATATAGAAAATAAGGGGGGGGGGGTAACAGAATTTAAATGAGAATAAACTCTTTTATCAAGGTAAAGAGGTTTACTCACATACAGAATGGGTTATATAGGTTGTTGCTTTTTGAGCGACATTTAGTGGAGGGGGAATGCTGTTTAGCTTGGATATTCCTCACTCAGAGTGGAATAGTTTGCAGCGTTGCTGGTACGGGCAGACCGTGGGAGGGGGGGGTGCTCAGTTCAGGAGCTTCAGGGGGAGTATGGTGGATTGTTCGCTTGTCTGTTGAGGTTTTTCTTATCTTGTTCCCATTTCCTTATTTTTTTTTTTTTCTTCTTTTTTTTCATATCTCCCATATTCTTCTGGGGTACACTATTGTTTGCTTGTGTGAAACATAAAGATATGATTATTTATGATGGGGGATTTAGAAATTAAGTTTACTTCTTGGAATTGCAGAGGTTTGCAAAAAATTAAAAAGATAAAGGAGGTGATGAGAGTCTGAATTCCCAAATATTTTTTCTCCAAGAGACTCATCTTGCACCACATGAGGACATAAGGATTAGAAGGAGGTGGCAGGGGAAAGTATTTTCAGCAGCTTTTAATACTCAGGCGAGAGGGGTTATGACACTCATCCACAAGTCTATTCCTTTTAATATTACCAAGGTAATTGCAGATAAAGCAGGTAGATACCTAATAGTCCAGGGGACACTTTTTTTCTGAACTACTTAATTTGGTTAATATTTACGCGCCCAATAACGATGATCACAATTTCTTCAACAACTTGTTTAATCTATCAGCCCTTAATGGTCAATATATTATAGCAGGTGATTTTAATTGTACACTGGACCCACACAAAGACAGATCTTCACATATTGACAAGACCCATACTAAGACTAGGAATATTATACACCAATTCATCATAGAAACCCCGAAGTTGCATTATTTTCGTGTTTTTCTAGTACATACAAATCATACTCCCAAATTGATTATTTTCTAGTTTCTGCGAGCCTGATGTCTAAGATCAAGGATTGTACTTATGATAGCATCCTGATCTCAGACCACGCCCCAAATAGCTTAAGGTATGTAGACCTTGGCCTGAAAAGAGATCCACCTAGATGGAGAGTACAGCAGAAGTGGCTGAGAGATCCAGACCATAAGGTAAGGTCCATTCTTGAAATTCAAATTGATTGATTGATTGTACTTTGCAGTCAATAGATCCGAAACGTCTGTGAGCACAAGGTGGGAAGCTTTTAAAGCTTTTATTAGGGGTCAACTCATAACTTTCACAAGTTCCAAATTAAAAAAAACTGGCAAGTTAGAGTCCAAAATTAAGATCTTGGAGGCTAAATATTTTCAAGACACTTCCCTAAACTGCACCAAGAATTATTATTATTAAGAGCACAATATAATGAAGTCTCAGCTGCTAAAGCCACAGCCAGTCTTTTAAGGTAAAATCTTAGCCTGGTGCTTTAAGCAACTTCAAACTGAAAGGGCTATTACTGTGCTTGAAAGACATAAGGCTGATGATATCATTGACCCCATCAAAATTAATGCGGCATTCAGAGACTATTACGAAAAATTGTACAGCTCGGAAGGGAACCCAGACATATCAAACCAAAATTCATTTCTATGTAATCTAAATTTGCCTAAAATCTCAGAGGAGAGGGTTGGTTTTGGGGGGGAAGATAACTCTGGAAGAAATATCTATGGCAATAAAAAACATGAAAACTAGGAGGGCTGCTGGACCGGACGGCCTTCCCATTGAGTTTTATAAAATGTTTGAATCCAAGCTATTGGCACCTCTCCTCAATATGTTTACCGATTCTTTGCAAGAAGGGATTCTGCCCCCCTCCTTAAGGGGTGCTTTGATCATACTTTTTCCTAAACCTGGGAAGACAAACGACAAATGTGAGAATGTGAGAATCTAAGACCTATAAGTCTTTTAAATTCGGATTTAAAAATACTCTGCAAAATCTTAGCAAGAAGTGGAATTATAGATGCAGAGAAAGCATTTGACAGGGTGGAATGGGCATATCTGTTTGAAGTACTAGAAAAATTTGGGCTTGGGAAGAGTTTTTGTAATTGGGTGAAACTGCTATACAGAGAGCAATGTGCAGAAATAATTACTAATAATCTATCTAAACCAATTCAGATCAACAGGGGTGCAGACAGGGCTGCCCCTTGTCGCCTCTATTATTTACGATAGCAATCAAACCTTTAGCAATTGCGATAAGACAGCACTTACTGATCTCAGGTATATTTATAGGCCAGGTCGAGCATCGCATTGCTCTTTATATGCTGATGATGTAATTATTTTCCTTACAAATTTGGGCGATTCCATTCCAGCACTTATGGACCTATCTCATCAGAAGTTTTGGCAATATTTCGGGCTACAAAGTTAACAATTCCTGTTAACTGTTACTGTTTAACTCAGATGAAAGAATAGACCTTCCATCCTGCGTGAGTCAATTCAATTTGGTTACTAATTTTACTTACTTAGGTCTTCAAATAACTCACAGCTTAGAAGAAATAGTTCAAACCAATTACATTCCTGCCATCAAATCTACTTATGAATCAATTGAAAGATGGTCATCGCTCCCAATTTCTCAATTAGGCAGAATTAATATATTAAAGATGAGTATTCTCCCCAAGCTACTATATCTCTTCCAAAACATCCCCCTGTCACCTCCTCCACACTTTTTCTAGTCTAAAGAAACCTTTCTGCAATTTTATATGGAGAACTAGACACCCCAGACTGCACTTGTCTCTTTTGTACTTGCCCTATGACCGGGGGGGTGCTCAACTGCCCCAACTTGTTGTGGTACTATTGGGCTGCTCAAATTAGAACTATGAGGTTTTATTATTCGGGAGGAAAATCACCAGCATGGACAGATATTGAATCTGGTTCTGAAAAGATTTCTTTACCTGCATATATATATATTCGGATACTTTTAAAAACCTTAAAAAGAAGACCTCTAATCTAACTAAAGAACATGATCGTAGTATGGCATGAGGTACATAAATATTTCAATGAAACTCCTGTTCTTTTCAGATTTGGTCCGATTTGGGGCAACAACCGTTTTGTGCCGGGTAGAGCTGATGGTGGTTTTAAAGTATGGGCTGATAGAGGAATAAAACAAATTAAGGACATGTATAATCTAGTAGATGATCACATTAAAACATTTGAGGTCCTAGTAGCCATGTATGATATCCCCCATAAACATTTTTTTAAATATTTACAACTCATTTTTATTAGATCTTGTCAAAATCAATCTATTACTCCCCAACCCTTTCCTCACTGGAGAAAAATTTGGTCAAAGATCCCTTTGGGAAAAGAATCATTTCAGGTATATATGACCTTCTGAGGAGCAGTTCACTTGACTCCTCAGACTCTAAACCAAAAGCATGGGAGGGAGATCTACAAGAGGAAATTACAAACGAAGAGTGGATTGCTGCATGTAAGAATGCTCATTCTCAAACTGCTAATACAAGGCTAAAATTGCTGCAATACAATTATAGTTAGGCCAAAAGATTAATTGCATTAACATGGAGAAGCAGCGGGAGACCAAGTACCAGACAGTGGTTAAAGGAAATGTCTTATGTCTTCCTCTGGAAAAGATCACCTTTACGCTTAAGGACAAACAAGAGGAGTTTCAACGGATATGGGGCCCCTTTATAGACTACATTAGGGGCAAAGATCTATCTCTTATGCATGGTGAACTGGGGAAGGGATAATGATAGGACATTCAGTACACCTGCTTAGATTGAAATTTAGATAAGGCACTATAGTGTACCCACATTCCCATTTTTTTTTTTTTTTTTTTAAAACTTAGTTACTCTAGTTTTATCCTTTTCCTTTATTTATTTATTTTTTTACACGGGCTTCTGTGCGTGTTATGTGTACATATTATGCATGTATGCATAAATACTATGTTATTTAATTTGATTATCTCTTCTTCGCAAATGTCTTCATTTTATGAATGGAAACGGGTGGTTGCTGCACAAATATGGATGTGTGCGTTGTAAGGGTACTTATATAGGTATATAGCTAATAGATATAACAGTTCATGTATTCCTCAATGTTGATGGTTAAAAGACTACATGTATGTGTGTACATGTATACCTCACTCTTACTGGGATGTTGTAAAAAACGTACAGGTCTTTTCTTTTATTTATGTATGGGTGTGTATGTTAGTACATACCCCTGTTCATGGGTATACACCAATCTGTATTTATACATATATATGTATATACATATATATGTATAAATACAGATTTTATATATTTTTTTATTATAATTTTTTTTTGTTGTTATTTTTACTATTATTTAGTTCTTTGTTTAAAATGAAAACTCAATAAAGACATTGTTTAAAAAAATAATGAATGCATCTTTTTTTAAGTGTTACTTATAATTTTATTAACCCAGCAGTGATTATGTTGTCCACTTACTATTTCATGAAGTGGAGGAATTCTGCAGACGATTGGAAAAATAAATGAGAAAAGAAGGAAGACCACTCAATTGAAAGGTAGTGTTTTTTTCCTACTTCACTATGTGGGTTTCATTATTGAAGGGTCAGGAAAAATCAAACCTTTATAAAATGTAATTTCTGCTGTTTTCTTGCATCCCTCTCATTTCTCTCTCTCGCTCTCTCTCTCTCTCTCTCGCTCTATCATTCCTGCGAGAGAGAGAGCTCTCTCTCTCTCTCATCATAGAGACTGTTGAAAGTGTTTGAGTATGGGAAGAACAAAAAACTGTAGACAAGAAATAATAAAAACTTCTGTTTGTCTGTATATCCTGTGGAAATGCCAAAATAAAAAAAAATACTTTTTGACTTATGTGCTTGCAATAAATAAAAAAAATAAAAAAGTATGCTAATTACACAAATTGCACAACATGCAGCTCTTCAGTCCAGCCAGTGTGTGTGTGTGTGTGTGTGTGTGTGTGTGTGTGTGTGTGATTTAAGAAATTAGTTGAGGAATAAAAAGTTGGGTCTAATCTTATTGAGAAAGTGCTCACACGAAACGTTCATGTGCTCACGTGAAACTTTCATGTGTACACGCAAATCCTAAAGTTTAGTTTCATGTGCTCACCTGAAACTTTCATGTGCGCACGCAAAACCGTTTCATGTGTGCACATGACAGTTTCCCGTGAACTAAACTTTAGATTTGTTTTCTTGAAACCCCATTTATTATTACTGTTATGAACAGTGCCAGTTCCACAGTCAGCAGTACTGCAGCAAAGAACTCCGGTTAGAAAGGATGGCGGCTAAAGATAAGTTTATATAGATGCCAAAAGGCTTCAATTAGTTATGAGTCTAATAGGGTGACCAGACGAATCGAAAAATTCGGGACAGTCCCGAAATCCAAGCAGTTGTCCCGAATCCCGAATCCTGCCCTAATTGTCCCGAAAATTAGAGCAAAGTCTGATAAAACATTATTCACAAATTTTGATAACACGCATTGCTATTTTCCATTCATTCATGTTGAAATGGAGGCTCAGGCTGGTGTCCTGGGGCCCGATGAACACGTAGTTAAAAAGCAAAAATGTACCTGTACCGGGAGGACTGGGTAAGGAAATACCCCTGGATTACTGCAGTTCTACGTGATGCAAACAATGTGCTTTGCAATGTATGTAGGAAGGAGTTTGGTATTTCACATGTGGGAGTCAGACGTCAGGCTGCATGCTAGTAGCAAACTACATAGAACTATAACAACACAACTGTACAGACCAACACTTTGTGTTTGTTTTATAATAAAAAATAATGACACTTGAGTTCATGATTTTAATATTTTTATTTATATTTTCGGGTTTACATGACAGACAGTTGAAAATAATAAATCATAAACCCCCCCCCCCCCCCCAACAGGGACATTCTAAAACATGAGCACCGTGGAGAGTCAACCCACAGCCGCTCCGCTGCCCTGCTGAAAATGTGAAGCACTTCAATGTCAGATAACGTCCATAATAATTGGACTGGGTTATATTTTTTGTCAGTTTTCAGTGGTTATGAGGAGCAATATGAAAGATACATTTGGGGATCATTGATCATTGTGGAGTCTTTCCACTTCCTGGGAACTATCATCTCCCAGGACCTCAAGTGGGAGCTGAACATCAGCTCCCTCGTCAAGAAAGCACAACAGAGGATGTACTTCCTGCGGCAGCTGAAGAAATTCAACCTGCTAAAGACAATGATGGTGCACTTCTACACAGCCATCATTGAGTCCATCCTCACATCGTCCATCACCATCTGGTACGCTGCTAGCGCAGCCAAGGACAAGGGCAGACTGCAGCGTGTCATTCGGTCAGCTGAGAAGGTGATTGGCTGCAATCTGCCGCTGCTCCAGGACCTTTACGCCACCAGGATTCTGAAGCGTGCTGGAAAGATTGTGGCTGACCCCTCCCACCCCGGACCAAACTCTTTGAGCCACTCCCCTCTGGCAGGAGGATGAGGTCCATCAGGACCAAAACCTCACATCACAAGGACAGTTTTTTTCCCCTCCGCCACTAGCCTTATTAACAAGGCCCGGATCCCACCCTGACTCTCTCCACACCCCACCTCTGGTTCTACATGCCACTGTACTTAATCTGCTCTTTTTATCTTAATTCTTACTCTCTTATTTTTAATACATTATGTGTGTGTGTATATACAGTTGAGGCCAAAATTATTAGCCCCCCAGAAACGATGGAACATTTTCCTAAAAATCTTCCCAATGTTTGCAGCATTGATACTTGATATAATCAAACATTCACCAGTGCTATTTAGTAGCTTTTGGTACATTTTGTAATATAAAATACATTTTTAGGCTTGCTTTATGTAAAATATAGTGAAATAAATATAAATAAATAAAAAAAATTAGCCCCCATGTGAATTTTTGCTTTCAAAACACACCTAATTTACCAATCAGCTTTCAAACCACACCTTGCAGCCAATTGGCTCCTAACGACACCTGAGCATTCAGTCAGCATAAAAGGACTCCAAGGAACAGGGCACTTGAACACATTATTGAGAGGGACTACTTTTACTCACCATGCCAAAGACAAAGGAAATCAGTCTTGAGCTCAGGAAGAAGATAGTGGAGGCTTATGATAAGGGGGAGGCTATACTGCCATTTCCAAGCATTTCATAGTGTCTAGAACCGCTGTACGTTACAGCGGTTACAAGGAGACAAATTCTGTAAGAAACAAACCTGGGCGTGGTCGTAAGTGCAAGATTTCATGAAACAAACCTGGGCGTGGTCGTAAGTGCAAGATTTCATGAAACAAACCTGGGCGTGGTCGTAAGTGCAAGATTTCATGAACTCTGGAAAGGAAAATAGTCAGATGTCAGCAAGATGCCCCCCGGACATCTGCCAAGATGATTGTTGCTGACCTGGCCTCTTCTGGAGCTGATGTTTCAAAGAACACAGTTGTGAGGGCTCTTCATCATGGTGGGCTTCAGGGCCATCGTCTCAGAAGAACCCCTTTACTCAAAGAGCAGCACATCACAGCCAGACTGAGGTTTGCCCATGAACATTTGAAAGGTAAAGATGAGTTCTGGAAGTCTGTGCGGATGAGACTAAACTGGAACTGTTTGGGCACATGGATGTTGCTTATGTTTGGCAAAGAAAGGGAGAGAGGTCTTCCACCCTAAGAACACAGTTCCTACAGTTAAACATGGTGGTGGGAGCATCATATTGTGGGGCTGTTTTGCAGCCTCAGGCACAGGGAGCCTTGTTCGGGTGCATGGCATTATGAAAAAAGAAAATGTTGAAATTTTGAGGGATGATATGCAGAAATCTACTCGTAGTCTAGCCTTAGGTTGTTGCTGGGTCTTCCAACAAGACAATGACCCAAAGTATACATCGAAATTGGTCCAACAGTTCCTGAAGGATACCAAAACCAAGGTCCTGGAGTGGCCTGCACAGAACCCAGACCTCAATCCTATTGAGAATCTTTTGCAATTGCAATTTGCAATGGAAGAATGGGCCAAAATCCCTCAAGAGGCCTGTGCCAACCTAGTAAAGAACTATAAGAGGTTGTTGTCAGTTGTGGTTCAAAAAGTGTACATTATTGACTATTAATGGCCAGGGGGCTAATCATTTTGGACATCTCATTTTTGCCCTTTCTTGTTTCAACTCACTATATCAATAACATGTCCTAATCAAACTTAGTGGACATTTTGTCTTTGTTATTTTGGAAACAAATTCACTATAAACACTTGTTGATAACGATCATTTCCATGGCGAAATCAAGAGTTTTGTCTAATTTCATAAGGGGGCAGCATTGTCCTTATAACGAGAGCTAGATTAAAATATAGTGCAACTAAATAGCCCGAAATATAGTGAATATTATAACTTTATTTTTCTCAAAATATCACGACTCCTCCAAATCTCAGAGAGCACAGATATATTTTGAATATTTTGAACATGAGCAGAAATCTTGCTCAAACTTAACAATATTACAGTCCTAATAATATAATATATATATATATATATATATATATATATATATATATATATATATATATATATATATATATATATATATATATATATATATATATAATAAATTAAAATGAATTAATGTATCATTGAGGTGAATAATTGTCATATGCACATTTAAGGAGGTTACTTCCTCAACAAAAGATGCAAAAGAGAAGGGAAGTGTATTTACTAGGCATTTGCCTAGGAGAAGAAATAGATGAAAACAATACAGAATGCCTGAGACCCTTATTGCAATATATTCCATTATGTTTTTATATTTGGATTGTAATCTATGTTTGCCTTTACATAAAGATATTTCCAGCATGAATTGAATAGAATGCAGGAAATGAAGTGTTTAATGCTCAAAAATGTCTGGGGGAGGACCCCCAGACCCCCGCATCATTAGTCACAATGTGGAAATGGAATAAATACTTTGTATTTGGTTGAATTGTCAGTGTCATGTGTCCAAAGGCGTAAATCCCAGGGGGGGTCGGGGGGGTCAGGACCCCCCCATCTAAGGGTTGTCCCCCCCTAGAAATATCATTAAAACAATGCTGTGTATTGTAAATAACATAATGATGTACCTTAAAATATCTGTGTAAGTAGTAAAACAATACAAACCCCAAAAAATGCTTTTTAAGTTTAGAAACATTCTGAGTTCCCCCTCCCGTGCCTCACAGTGGTTTGGTCCACTGCCTGCTGTACGTCAGGATCTGCACTAGACTTACAGTCACATTAGGTAGTGACAGGAATGTCGGTATAGGTAGGAATAGGCGGTTCAAGGCTATTTTATTCACATTAAACATCGGATGAAGTTTTTCTTTTCTCAAATAGAAATTGTGCTGAGTAATTGAACTAGTCATGACAAAATGTTCGCTATGTTAGTGTAATATAATGTAGCCTAGCTTGTTTAATAGCTTGTTGGATAGAAACTAACTAACGTTACCATGGCGATAAGCCTAACGTTATGTATGTGAAACATAGACTGTATATTATTAGTCTATGGTGTGAACTGATATTAGGGCTAATATTGAAGATCTACAGTTGTGTTTTGCTCAATATGAAGTTAATGGCAGATCAGTTAACTATATATCCTCTGTCCCAGAAGAAACCTAATATTTATGTGGAGGACGCAAGATAATTTTATAATTATATTCTGACCGCGTGGTGAACCTATGAAACTAACTCATATTTAGACATCTGACGTTAAAGATTTGTGTTGTTGCCCAGATAAAATGACAAGAGAAAAGAAAAACATCCTTTTTCAGTAGGCCTACACCAAAACGCCAAGTAAGTACAATAAGTCCTCATATCAAGACAATTTGGTAACATTTTTATAAGAATGAGTGCTTATGGAAATACTAACATCACTATGGCACAGGCAAAGGAGACAGAAAGACCTGAGGAACAGGGAGACCAGGGACAGTCAGGTGGAGAGTCTCAGGTAGACCAGGGACAGTCAGGTGGAGAGTCTCAGGTAGACCAGGGACAGTCAGGTGGAGAGTCTCAGGGAGACCAGGGACAGTCAGGTGGAGAGCCTCAGGTAAGTGTGTTGAGCTCAGTTCATATTTTTGGAGGTGTGTGGCTGTCAGGGTGAGCAGATGAGCTTTACCAGTGGCTCACTAATTTACATTATGATCAGCTAATTTAACAAGTGTACAAAAGTATTGTATTTCTTTTATGTGGGGACAATTTTTCAAAATAAGTCATGTTTTAAGGTATTATTGTGGCTTGATTGTAAACAACTTAAAAATAAATACATGGTTTTAAAGAAGAATACACTGTGTGCACAATTATTTGGCAAGTGAGTATTTTGACATCGTCATTTTCATGCATATTTTCCAGTTCCAAGCTATATAAACTTGAATGCTAATTTGATTTAAGCATTATCAGGTAATGTGTATTTGTGTAATGAGGGATGGTGTGGCCTAAGTGATCAACACCCTATATCAAGGTGTGCATAATTATGAGGCAGTTTCTTTACCTCAGACAAAATGGGCAAAAAAAGTTATTTAACAGAGACTGAAAAGTCCAAAATTTTAAAATGCCTTTCAGAGGGATGCAGCACTAGGGATGCAGCATTCTTGAAGTAGCAAAGATATTGAGGCGTGATCACCGAAAAATCAAAGGTTTTGTTGCAAATAGTCAACAGGGTCACAATGGAGTGGAGAAAAAAGACGCAGATTAACTGCTAGAGACTTGAGAAGAATTAAACGTGAAGGTACCAGGAACCCATTAACCTCCAGTGCCGCCATTTTCCAGAAATGCAACCTACCTGGAGTGTACAGAAGTACAAGGTGTTCAGTGCTCAGAGACATGGCCCATGTAAGAAAGGCTGAAACACGACCACCACTTAACAAGACTCATAAGTTGAAACGTCAAGACTGGGCTAAGAAATATCTGAAGACAGATTTTTCAAAGGTTTATGGACAGATGAAATGAGAGTGACTCTTGACGGACCAGATGGATGGGCCCATGGCTGGATCACTAATGGGCACAGAGCTCCACTTTGAGTCAGACGCCAGCAAGGTGGAGGTGGGGTACTGGTATGGGCTGCTATTATTAAGGATGAGCTGGGGGGAGGGGGGAGCCAGCGCTGAACTATAATTCTCTTGGTCGCGGTTGATCCGGCTAGCCAAATTTTCTTCTGTCTCCCAAATAGGTGTAATTTAGAGTCATCATTATTAAGTAACAAAACAATTGGGTCAGTAGGAATTCGACATCCTATCACATCAGATATTATTGATGTTGTTTTATTCCAAAACTCATGCACCTGTTCACACTCCCAGACCATGTGCAAGAAAGTTCCAGTTTGTTCAGGTTGACAGAACGGAAGTAGGAATTCCTTTAGAGACGCATCTCTTCTGAGGAGTCCAGTATGTCCTATGGCATATGTTGAAGTGGGTCTGCTGGTGATTTGGGTGTGCCAAATTGTGGTGTTCAAATGCCACGTATTGGTGTAGCGTAGTTGCTCCTCGACCTGTTTAAAGTTGGTCAATGTGTTGGTTATCACCAACACATTGACCAACTTTAAACCATAGGCTAGCATACACTTTTTTGGACACACACCTGTAAAGGCGAGGTCTTGCAGTCTTAGACGTCCAGTGAGTTTTTGCTCTATTTCTCTCCATGGGAGTGTAGATGAGGGGTCCATCCACACTCTGAGGGCCCGTAGCTGAAAGGCTCTGTGGTACACTTTAAGGTTGGTGAGGACCAGGCCTCCCGTGTTTGTGGTACGTTGCAGGGTAGAGTATTTTAGCCTAGGTTGTTTATTATTCCAAACATACTGCCGAATTACGGTATTAAGTTTCTTCCAGGAATTTACTGGTGGCGGTAAGGGGATTATTGTACTTAAGAAATTCACACGAGGAACTATGTTCATTTTAACAGCAATTCTGGACCGTAGCGATGCCGGTAGCGCAGACCAATTGGCCAGATCTCTATGAACACTACTTAGTATAGTTTCATAGTTGTCCTGGACAACTCGCTGTAGTGATGCGTGAATGTGAATGCAGGCCATTGGTTGAGAACGCACCATGTCAATGAATTTGGCTCTCAAACCAAGCCTCTCCATTACTTGCCACAAGTAGTTCCACTCCAGGCGGTAAAAAGCCTTTTCCCCGTCCAGTGATAAAACTGCTGCTGTTGTTGGGAGGTTTTTGGCTTCTTCTATTACATGGAGTAATCTGCGTATATTGTCTGCAGCGTGACGCTTTGGTATAAACCCTGATTGGTCGGGGTGGACTAGCTTCTCAATAAAGCGTTCTAGGCGTAGTGCCAAGACTGGACTAGAGCTTAATATCCGTCCCAATGAGGCTGATGGGCCTGTACTTTGACCACACCGAGGATCTTTGCCCTTTTTGTATATGACCAAAATCAGTTTGTTGATGAAAGGTGCCCCTCTCTATGGCCGAGGTTAAAGTTTGTAAGATGGTAGGTCCTAGTATGTCAAAGTATTGTAGCAGAAGTTCTAATGGAATTCCGTCCAACCCCTTTTTAACGGTTTTTAACGCTGATTTAAGTTCCTCTAACGTTATATGTTGACCCAGTTGTTCTGCCTCCTCTGGGTCAAGAAGAGGCATCTTTAGCTCTTTCAGGAACTTTTGGCACTGTGTCGGATCCGGATTGCAGGAGGATTCATACAACTTTGAATAAAAGGATTGGAAAGTGGCGGTGATATCTTTAGGATTCGTTGAGATACCTCTGTCTGTGCAAATGCTGTTGATAGCAGCTGGATTCGCTTTGTTTTAATTTCAGCGCAAGCAATTTGCTTGGTTTGCAACCATTAAAATAGTAATTTTGCGTCACTCTGTGCATTATGAATTCAGCTGTCCTTAACAAATCATTTAGTTCTGCTCGATTTGTGACTAAAAGAGTATGTGTAGATTTAGAAAAACATCATTACAGATTGTTCTAACGATTTACAACGTTCTTCCAACTCCGCAATCCTTGCCTCTCTCTTTTTCTTCAAATTGACGGCAAAGGAAGATGTGAAATCTCTAATAAATCCTTTAGTGGCTTGCCAGATGTACGCCGTGTCCAAAACTGATTTGTATTGTATTGTATGTATTGATTGAAACTCCACCAGCTTGGCTCTAAACTCTGTATCAAAAGTGGTATTTTGGAGAAGGGAATTGTTAAATTGCCATCTCCTAGATCTTTCTCCAACATATCACAACGGAATGTGGTTATCAGCGCATTGTGATCAGACAGAATTGCTGGTTCTATTGCTATCGTTTGGAACATTGCCTTAAGCTCACTGGAGCACAAAATATAATCAATGCGGGAATGGGTGAGGTGACGTGTGAAAAAGAAGGTGTAATCCTTGCTAGTAGGATTGAGCATCCTCCATATGTCTGTAAAATGGTGGGATTCCACAACTGCTTTAAACATGTCCGATATGCGTTTCTGGGCATTCGTGCGATTGAACCCTGATCTATTCTGGTTTAAATCTCGTACTGCATTCATGTCTTCCCCTATAATTAGTGAATATTCATTGAGAGAGAGCAATTCAGTGGTTAGGGACAAAGGCTATTTTCCTACTCCTTATCATGGTACATATATAAGATATCCTGCCTGAAGAGTCTTTACAGCTTTTGTCTACGATAAGTGTGGATTTCCGCGACAGCAACACGATGGAGCCCTTGGTTTTGGTGTCGTCACCAGATGAGGCAGCAACCTTAAAGTATTTATTTTGTAGACGATTTACATCTCTTTTACGTAGGTGTGACTCCTGTATAAGTGCCACATCTATGTTTTTCCTTCTTAAATAATGCAGGAATTTAGCTTGTTTGATCAGCCCATATAGCCCCCTGATGTTAACTGAAAGGATTGAAAGCTCAGCCATCTTCAAAATTGAAACGCATACGTGTCTCGAGTACCCTACCGGATTTTGATGACAAATCCGTAGCAAAATCTTTTAGCTCTGAGCAAGGTGTGACAAAAACATAAAAAATTAAATAAATCCCCTAACCATTTGAGACCGCAGACCCCCTCCCCTATTTGTAAGATGCGTGACCACATCAAACGCAGTTTGTGCAAAACTCCAGCTCAAAACTACACCTCCTGTCTTGTCACAGGTTAATTGAAACAGGTCTAGTCAATTCTTATGTTAAACATGAACAATATTATAAACACCTTCAAACTATTTCTGGACTAAGCTGTGTGAAAAACAGACCAATCTAGCAGTACATGTCCCTATCCCTCATGTTCTTCCAGTCTAGCTTAATTGTTAACAAACATAAACTGTAAACTGACCAGCCAGCATTTATCATGTATTTTCAGTCTGGTTGTGTCCCTTTAAAGCTTGGCTCCGAAACTTACTTACAGTATCTTTAGGATTACCAGCCAGTATTTATCATGCATCTTCAGTCTGGTTAAGTTTCCCTTTAAAGCTTAGTTACGAAACTTACATAACGCATCCTCAGGATTCATCATGTTCAGCTATTTTATATTGGAATCTAAGTGTGAATCAAAATTACTATGAATTTTATGAACATGTACATTTTGAGAGTGTCCCATTTTGTATAGTTTATAGCCAACAACTATGTGAAATCTGTGTGGTAAATTAATTGCTTTACCGCTATTGCAGGAAAAAAAGACCTTTCACTTAGACGTGAACTTGTGTCCAGCTCTCTTTCTGACACTTTATCAGGTGGGTAAATGTGTTGACATGCTTGTCATTCTCCCATAACAACTTTGTAGATGTATGTAGCTGTACTAGAGATGCATGGTATGACTTGGCCTATATTTTGCAGCTACTCTTAAATAATGGCATACTACAGAAACTGGCGGAAACGTAACACAGAAGTGCTGGCTCTTGTAGCCGATGATTTAATAGCAGTGATGCAGATGGTTGCTCGGGGCACAGTTCAGTGAGGATGAAACTGCCTCTTTGTCACCCTTCAGCTTATGGAAACATCTCTTATTACGACTCTGATGCATTAGTGCTGTCTTCTGACACTGAATCTGAGGTTGCTGACAATCTGTGGATTCTGCAGAGGAAACGGATCCTGATCTGGGCGAGGAAGTTGCAGCTTGGGCAGCTACCGACAAGTGCAAGCGGTCTGCAATAAATGAGCTGCAATGACATCGCCTCCCCAAGGATGCCAGAACACTGCTGAAGACCCCCAAAAGAGTAGCAACAGTTGACATGTGCGGTGGACAATATACTTACTTTGGTATTGCATCTGGCATTTTGAAAGTTTTAGCCCAGAGTCCTGCTTTCCATGAAGACATGTGCATCAACATTGATGACATTCAATTCAATTCAATTCAATTTTATTTATAGTATCAAATCATAACAAGAGCTATCTCGAGACACTTTACAGATAGAGTAGGTCTAGACCAAACTCTAGTTTACGAAGCCCCAACTATTACAGTGATTGCCTCAAGAGCAAGCATTAGCAGTAGCTATTGCGACATTGGCAAGGAAAAACTCCCTTTTTTGTTAAGAAGAAACCTCGGACAGACCCAGACTCTTGGTAGGCGGTGTCTGACGGCACCAGTTGGGGGAGTGGTGAATGGTGGCAATAATGGTCATAATAAAGATAGTGATACTTTTAGAGACTCTAGGAACCACAAGTAGCTCTGAGTTCTGGGAGCGCAGTGCTCTACTGGGACAATAAGTACTAAGAGCTCTTCTATGGTGCTTGACCATTTAGTGCTTTGTAGTTCAGGAGAAGGATTTTAAATTCAATCCTGGATTTTACAGGAAGCCAATGCAGAGAAGCTAATACAGGAGAAATATGATCTCTTTTGTTAGTTCTTGTCAGAACACGTGCTGCAGCATTCTGGATCAGCTGGAGGGTCTTGAGGGACTTATTTGAGCAGCCTGATAGTAAAGAATTACAGTAGTCCAGTCGGGAAGTAACGAATGCATGGACTAGTTTTTCAGCATCGTTTTGCGAGAGGATGTTCCTGATTTTGGCAATGTTAGGAAGATGGAAAAAGGCTGTTCTTGAGGTTTGTTTTAAGTGGGCGTTAAAGGATAGATCCTGGTCAAAAATGATTCCTAGATTTCTGACAGTAGTGCTGGAGGCCAGGGCAATACCATCTAGGGTAGCTATATATTTAGATAATGAAGTTCGGTGGTGCTTAGGTCCCAGAACTAATATAATAATAACTTCCGTTTTGTTTGAGTTTAACATCACAAAATTGTGGGTCATCCAGGATTTTATAGCTTTAATGCACGCTTGAAGTTTAGCTAACTGACCGCTTTCGTCTGGCTTAATTGACAGATATAATTGGGTGCCGTCTGCGTAACAGTGAAAGTTAATTGAGTGTTTCCTAATAATATTGCCTAGAGAAAGCATATATAAAGAGAATAGAATTGGTCCAAGCACTGAGCCTTGAGGAACGCCATGGCTAACTTTAGCGTATTTGGATGGTTTATCGTTAATATTAACAAATTGGGATCGCTCAGAAAAATAGGATTTAAACCAGCTTAGTGCGATTCCTTTAATGCCAACTAAATGTTCCAGTCTCTGTAACAGGATGGTATGGTCGATAGTGTCGAATGCAGCACTAAGATCCAATAAGACAAGTAAGGAGACTGGAACGACCTTCTAACTGCTGCTGACAAAGGACTTCCTTTGTCAGCAGAGTTAGAAGGTCGTTAGTGATTTTCACCAGTGCCGTCTCTGTGCTATGATGCATTTTAAATCCTGACTGAAAGTCTTCAAATAGACTATTTCTATGCAGAAAGTCACACAATTGATTAGCGACTACCTTCTCAAGGATTTTGGAGAGAAAGGGGAGGTTAGATATAGGTCTATAGTTGGCTAAGACCTCAGGGTCGAGGGTGGATATTTTCGTTCTCTCTAGCCCTCCTGCGCCCAATGGTGACCCGTTAGAAGCTGTGGGCAGAAGGTGATGAATTTTTTCTCTAATTGTTATTTTATCATTAAAAAAGGTCATGAAGTCATCACTGCTCAGAGCTATAGGAATAGATGGCTCAACAGAGCTATGAGTCTTTGTCAGCCTGGCTACAGTGCTGAAAAGAAACCTTGGGTTGTTATTTTCTTCTATTAGTATTCAGTCTGATCTGGCATTTCTGAGGGCCCTCCTATAATTTTTTAGAATATCTTGCCAATCTACACGAGATTCTTCCAGTTTGGTGGAACGCCATTAACTTTAAAGTTTTCGTGAGATTTTTTTTAATTTGCGAGTTTGGGAGTTATACCAAGGTGCTAGTTTCCTTTGCTTCATCATCTTTTTGATAGGAGCAACCAAGTCTAAAGTAGTCCGTAGGCAGGCCGTAGCAGCAACTAAAGTTAACATAACGGTCCTCTGTTATAGTAAGGCATGACATTGAGTTAAGTGCTGTTGGAATATCTTCCTTAAATTTAGCTATAGCACTGCCAGAGACACTTTTATTTAATTTTGTATAGTCTGGTAGTAGGAATTCGAAAGTTTTTAAAAAATGGTCTGATCATAAAGGATTCTGCGGAAATACTATTAAATCGTCAATTTTTATGCCATATTCTAGCACAAGGTCGAGGGTGTGGTTAAAACAGTGCGTGCACCCTCTGACTGAAACCAATAGAATCTAGCAGTGAATTGAAAGCAGTACTAAGGCTATTGCTGTCAACGTCCACATGGATATTAAAATCACCTACAATAAGTACTTTGTCTGATTGAAGGACTACGCATGATAAAAACTCTGAGAATTCAGATAAAAACTCAGAATATGGACCTGGTGCTCGGTTAACAACAACGAATATAATTGGCTGTACTGTTTTCCATGTTGGGTGTTGATTAAGAACAAGGCTTTCAAACGAGTTATAATTTAGTTTAGGATTAATTAACAGGCTCGAGTCAAATATGGCTGCAACTCCCCCTCCTCGGCCTGAGCCTCGTGGAATTTGGGTATTATTATGACTAGGAGGAGTGGCTTCGTTTAAACTAACATATTCGTCATGGCCTAGCCAGGTTTCGGTGAGGCAGAATAAATCAATGTGGTTATCTGATATCAATTCGTTACCAATAATGCTTTCGATGACAGAGATCTAATATTTAATAATCCACATTTGATTTTCCTATTCTGTTCTATCGTTGCAGTGGTTGTTTTAATTCCAATTAGGTTGTTTAGTATAGCACCTCTGTGTTAGTGTTTTGTTTAAACGGTCTCAGTCGGATGGTTATGGGATTAGGAATGGGTGATTGCTCTGAAGGGAGCACAGAGGGGTGTGTAGCGCTGTATCTCTGATTATTGACTTTGGGAGAGTGGGTCAGTGTGCTTGTGGGAGTGTTTACGGGACGACGGCTGGTCAGTCTGCTTTGACTGACCAGCCGGCTGTGAGCCACGTCAGCAGGCGGTTAACAAAGCGTCTTTGGTCTTTAAGTCCTCGGAAAGCCGCCGAACATCTTCCCTGAGGTCAGCAATTTCTTTGTTTGTATTATTAAACAACGAGGAAATCCTGAGGGGGAGTGGGGACTCGCCAGGTGTAGAGGTTGCCATAAAGCTAGCGTTAGTTTAGCCGGTAGGCCTAGTCTTGATAAATTAGCGTGAGGCTAATACTTACACGTAAAAATGTATCTTTGTTTTTTTTTTTAAAAAACACTTTATTAGTATGATAAAAACTAGGCGATAGAGCCGACTGTTAGGTAGGAGGTTGAAGGCAGCTGCCGGCTGCCTCGTCCCCGCCGACAGCAGTCGCTTGTGGATGACGTCAGTTGACTACTGCTGTAAATTCATTCCACTGTTTAAATCATCAAGTATGCATCAAGCTTCTGCACCCTTCATTGTGGCACTCTATTGTGGACAAGCAAAACCCAGCCCAGTTCAAGATTACCTGTCTGATTTTCTTCAGGAGTTGCAGCAACTTAATCAAGGAGAGAAAACACTTAAAGTGACTGTAAAAGCCTTCATTTGTGATGCACCAGCCCAATCATTCCTGGTGTATCAAAAATTACAATAGCTACTTCGCTTGTGAGCGCTGCACAGTTAGAGACACCTATGTGGGACGAGTTGTTCTTGGTGCTACGCACCTGGTGTTGTTGCAAGGTCTGAAGCAGAATTCAGTAGACTTGTCTACAAAGACCACCAAATTGTGAAATCCCCACTGACTTTAGCTGGAATTCCATGCATTCAACCATTTGCATTGGACTACATGCACTTGGTGTGTTTGGGTGTAGTTAGGAGAATGCTTTACTACATGAGGGGAGGACCCAACATATGCAGACTGTCTTGGATAAACTAAAGGCATTGAATGGAGAACTGCCTAGTGGGTTGCTCAGCAGCCTAGGAGTTTACTGGAATTGGACAGTTGGAAGGCTACAGAACTCAGTTTCTCCTTTATACTGGAACAGTGATTCTGAGAAAAGTGGTTTCACCTGCTGTATACAATCACTTTCTTTCCTTGATGGTTGGGGTGTCAATCCTGTTGAATTCTGATGATGCAGAGCATGAGGAACACTTGGACTGGGTCAGAGAGCTACTCATGTACTTTGTGAGGAAGTGTGAGGATATATATGGAAACACCTTCACTGTGTACAATGTGTACTCACTCACTTACCAGATAATGTGGAGTACTTCAGATGTTTACTGAATGATGTTTCATGCTTTCCATTTGAAAACAACTTGCAGACTTTAAAGAAAATGGTCAGACAATCGCGTAATCCCAAGTTGCCAAACGTCTAGCAGAACTAGAACAGTCTACAAAATGTAGGTCCTTTACCAAAGAGAGGTTTACTTGCATCTCCACAAGGTCCCGAGATTGTTGTTTCATCCTTCAGAGCAAGGACTTTGTCTTTGTGAAGAAATACGTGAAGAAGGCACCTTGGTTTGTGATGTCCTATGCCAATGCCACACAGAGAGTTTCTTCAATGATCCTTGTATATTTTGTTCCCCATGCTGCATCATATAGAACGCAACTAACTGAATTCTAAGTGTGTTACTAAAACTTTTCCAGAAATTACCTTTATCAGGATGTGGAGGTTGTATGCAATGCTTGTTCTGATGTGTTCTGGTTCTTGTATAGTTCTCATGATGTGGGTCATGGCAATTTGGACAGAGCCAAATGGAGAAGAGGAGGGAGTAATCCCGGAGGTTTGGATGAAGGAAAATGTGGTTTGCTGGCCAACAGAGGCTAATGTAACCAAAGCGGATGAGATGGAAAGAGATGCGACAGGAAAAAGTTTCCACTGCTGAAAATCAAAATCAAGTCAAGTAAGTTTATCATCAATTTTTAAAAACTAAATCTGTGTTTTTCTACTACTCAAATCAAGTTAGTTATTAAAAGCAATGCCTGTTGTCCATTTGCTTCAGAGAAGCGGGAAGTGCATTCGACCAAACAACTGCAGAGCTAAGTGAGGAAGAATCCAGTCCTGTCAGGAGGGTATCGAAGAAGAAAAAATACCCAGGGTTTATCTTAGGTATACAATAAGTGCACACTGTGACAGGTCCCTATTTTCTGGTGCTGGAGGATATATCTTGTGACACTATGCATTGTAATAATGGTTTCCCCTCTTACACAGATGAGGATGAAAGCAGCCCAGATGGTGCTGGAACTGGACGTAATGTGTGGAAGCAATGTGTGGAAGCACAATCACAACACAGTAAGCAAACAGTTAACTTTTATAGATATTTTCGAAAATTTGGCACTTTTTAAATGGTTGGATGGACAGAATTCGGTCGGTGCCAAGTGGCACAGTTTTTTCGATACCCAACCCTACTAATCAGGCCCGTCCTTGCCAAACGCACCAACGGTTCGGCAAAAGTCAGTCCAAGCATCAGAATCAGGAGAAAATACTTCTAGATACAGGTCCGGCAGTCCCCTCCACGTCTCTCACACTCTGCTCCAGAGTTCCTGCTCTCCACGCCACAGCACTCCACACCAGCAGTCCCATTCTCCACGCCACAGCACTCCATACCAGCAGTTGTGCTCTCCGCGCCAGAGACCCCACTCTCCGCGCCACAGCTCTCCACACCAGCAGTCGCGCTCTCCTCGCCAGAGACCCCACTCGCCGTGCCACAGCACTCCACACCAGCCCTCCCGCTCTTCTCATCGGTGGTCCCACCCTTCACGTAGGGGGAACAAGCATCGAGAGGGTAGTGACCTATTTCCATTAGATAATGGTAAGTATACCTCCTTATTTTCTTACTGACAGTGGTGGTGTTGAAAATGGAACAAATCTTTTCTTTCATTCCGATTTGACCTTCAGAGTTCCAATATCTGCTGGCCGATATTCATGAAAAGCTGTCCCAAGGTGGGCCAAAACTGTGAGCCCCCAGACTCTCAGTTCCACCTGCGGAAGATGAACAGCAGGCGTGAGCTCAAGAATCTGGAAAGGCTGATGAAGGAAAGAATATAATGGTCAGTTTAACTATGCCAGGCCAATAGTAATACTGTTATCTGTGTTCCTGTTAGGGCAAAATTGTAATTTTTTTTTGTCTCGGTTGTTTGGGGGTGCAGACCTTGAGGACTGTGTGAAAAATATGGTGAAAAGGTAAATGAAACTTGATAATTTCTTCAGAAACTGTAGATTGTATTGTTCATTCAGCTAAACAAATATTGGTTACTGATTTCACTTGGTTGTCTTTTTTTCTATTGGCAGAGTTCTTACCAACAGGATGATGGCCATGATGAACATGGATGGCACAGGGCCAAAGAAAGCCTTTGGCAAAACACGGCTCTTTCGAGTTATAATCGGTATGTACAGTATGTAATACTAAATCACTTTTCTAGTATGATTAGAGGATGTAGGGTCTACATAGGTCAGTGTTCCTCATTGTGCAAAAAGCTTTTTAGACACTGCAGATGCACGCAATACATAAAAATGGCCTACTCAACCCCGCTACGCTATTCATTCTCACTTGGGTCACTTGGAAAAAATAGTGAGGATCACTGGTGTGCTTGTTTAGAGTTTTAATAATAGTGGATTGCTATGTTAGTATGAGTGATGGTTGCTGAAAATCTTAAAAATCATTGGGCCTCTTTGTATTTTGCATCACAACCCTGCAAGCTAACTCTTCCCACAGGACGCTCTGTGGATTTTGCCCGTCGTGTTCAAACATGGCTCCTCCAGCAGCTAGGGTATGGGACGCCAAAAGGGCAGACAGCAGTTGATCTGTGTTCACATTCAGAATAGGTAGCATTCATTTCATCCATAAGCCTATCATCTATATATAATTTTTTTCCATCATAGTCCATCGTATATACTTTTAGTTTACGTTTGTATTTTTGAATTTCTAGCTTAATAAAAACAAATTTTCTAACATTTTATTACTTTTCTGTTGTTATGTTGGTGGTCAAGAATAGGACAGTGTGTTGATGTCAAATGGACATCAAGTTTTTGTCGTCAGTTTGATTAGCTTATTTGACCTGTTTTTTGATGTCGATGTTTGATGTTGATTTGATGTCTTTTCAACATCTCAACGTCTCATACTGAAAACAGTATTAGGTACTGTTTTCAGTCATCACGTCTGCAGTTTTGCTCCCAGCTTTCTCGTTTGCGCTTCCAAAATCTTTGTTTGCGATTCTGACACAAAACTCTCGCATGGGCGGGTCTTATGGGCGTCCCCATTGGCTAACGAGTTTTGGGAGTATTTTTGAGGCCTTACTCAATGGAGCTGTATTAATTATCGTCTTCTCTCTGTAGAACCTGCAGGACTGGAGCAGAGCTACGATGCTGTCACAGGTAACATTAGGTCAGTAACGTGGCTATATGGTCTATTATGACAAATTATTATCCAGTTAACTACAAATTGTTATGGTTGCTATTGCTCTGATAATACACAATGCTAGGGTATTGGTTAAGTTGTACAATGTAGAAGCTTTGAATATAATGTTGTGGTTGTGGATATTTCTATTGCCTGTTTGTATATTCCTGTTTCTGTTCCTGTTTTGTATATTGAGTTTCTGAGGATTGTTTTTGTTTCGGTTTATCCTGTTTTGACTGTAGTATTCTGTGCATTGTGTATATTTCTGTTTCCTGTTTTATTTTGATAGTCTGTTTTCTGTCTTGTCGTGTTTAGTTTTGCTTGTGTTTTCCCGCCTGTGTGATTGTCTAATGTGCTCCACCTGTTCCCCAGCCCTGGTGTCACCTGTCCCGTGTTTGCTCGTTACCTATTTAGCCCCTGTGTTCCCTTTGTCTCTTGTCAGATCGTTTTGTGTCTTAGTCCTGTCAGTTTGTGTCCTTGCCCGGTTAGTTTGTGTGTGTTTGTGTCTCCCAGTGTCAGCTTTCATCAGTTTCTTTGCTCCCTAGATTTCCTTTGTTCACAAGTTCCTGGTTTTTTTGTACGTCTCTGGTTTATGGATTCCTTTTGACTTCTTTTTGGAATTGTTTTTTTGCCTGCTTCCCCCCAGGTTCCCTTGGTTCCTTTTTGGTATTTTGATTAATAAATCCTCGAGCTCAAGCCTTCTCCTGCCTGCCTGCCTCTCCCTGCATTTGGGTCCTTTAATTACCTACACCGTAACAAATGTATTATAGCTGGAGATTGACACATTACATAGTACATATGCAGTGTTAGTTCTGCTTAACTGGTTCTTTATAGTTATGTTTTATTATAATAAAACACATAACTATAAAGAACCAGTATGCTATAGCATAGCATAAAAACAAACTCAGTAATGATAGCTACATTTAAAGCCAAGAGGATTTTTTACACATTTGCTAATGGCTACTTAAAAGCAAGTTATTTTAATTGTAAATCATCGAAGCTTCGAAGCCGCAGTTATCAATAAGAACTTTGTTAGGTTGATTTGTGTTAGGAACTTTGGTATAATTTTCTATCACAGCAGCAGGCAGTCCAACCAAGAGGATGTGGTAGCAGGAGCCTTCGGTCTCTCTGTGGAGGAAACACTACGTTTGCAAAGCCTTTTAATAGTTAGTTTACTGAGATAGTTTTACTGTAATTATATTTTAAAATGCACATAATATATTAAAACACTTTTTACATTCACCTTTGTCTGTTTGGTTCATTATATAATACAGGAAATAAGGTTGAGACTATTATGTTTTAGTTTTAGTCCAATAGAAAACTTCACATACATAATGGATATTTGATCATATTTTGCTGGGGCACCGGTGGTAGAAGAAGCTGCAACTCAGTGTCAGTCATCATTTGCAGTACATCACAGGTCAGGATCAGTTTTTCATCACCAACAATACAAACATACTGAGTAATTGGGTTATCTATATATTTCACATATACAGTTTCACCTAAGGCAAGCTGTATTTCTCTCCTGACTTGTGTCTGCAACAACACTTCTGAGGGTGGTGCAGGAATATCATACACGGACGCCTGGGATCATCTGGTCTCCTGAGCTCACTGATGGCCCACCGCTCCAGTCTGGACAACAGCCTTTTCTGCAGGACAGCTCTTTACAGGGCTGAGATGTGGCTGTAGTCCTTACTTCACTTGTGTTAAATACAAGAATTAATACCAGTTTCCGACCAAAAATTCGTAGTTTCCCGGCGAAATGTTGAACAGCAACAAAGCTAACTTTTTCAAAGGTGTGGTGACGAGGTCAGCTAGCCTCGAAGACCAGTCCAACACCTGAACACACCTCGCCGACACCGACATGTGACAGCGACCCTAAACCTGGAGGAGGGTTTGAGGAAAATACGGAAAATGAGTGCCACTCTTCAGGTGGTGGCGACGGATGTTGTCTCAATTAAGGAGACGACGAAAGAGCTTAAAGATGCGGTTGAGAGCATACAAGTGAGGGAGAGGCAGAACAACGGCTATCGGACGTGGAAGACGAAAACACACGAATGGAGGAAAGCATGGAGAAATGTGACAAGAGACTGGAAACAATGTGGAGACGCGTGGAAGACCTGGAAAACCGCAGCAGGAAAAATACTGTGAGAGTGGTGGGACTGAAAGAGGGCAAGGAGGAAATGATAAAAAGATAAAAGATAATGTGGAAAAGATAATCTCTCAGGGGCTCGGGCTGTCTGGCAACGAGTTTGAAATTGAGCGCGCCCACCGCTCTTTGGCACCCATAACCTGCCTGAATCAACCGCCCAGGACCATGCTGATGCGCCTCTAAGGTTCATTGGCCCGAGACAAGGAGAGATGTGGGATCGACTGGGAGGACTATAAACTGTCCTATGAGGATGTGTCCAGAGAGTTGGCGGAGAAAATGAAAGCATTCACTCCAGTGGAGACATCTGCATGAGCTGAATGTGAGACACAGGCTGGTCTACCCTGCAATGCTCATCTTCACATGGAAAGAACAGAAGAAAACTTTTCGAGACAGCAATGACGCGGAAAAGTTTGTGCGAGATGCTGAAAGAGGACCGGGGGACTTTATGGAAACCAGACGAAGGGTGTGAATCTGTGGGAATAAGGTAACTTTGATGATGGTTTGTGGGAGGCAGGAAGAGCTGCGCTGTCATGAGTTGACAGGATGAGCCTCACAGACACGGTTAAGTTAGTTCAGGTTAATCGGGGGGCGGGATGGGGGTTAGTTAGAAGCACCGAGTTCTGGGTTGCTTTAACCGGGGTTATGTTTGTGCTTTGCATGTTTTATCTTTGCACTAAGACAGTATGTCTAAGAAGGCCTAACATGTTGGACAGCCTCTTGAATGTGTGTTTAGTTTTATTGAAACCCTGATGAGAGAACTGAGGTCAAAGAGTATTTACATGTCTAGAAATGGTGGCTAACCGGTACATTACTATAATATCATGGAACATAAATGGATGTGGTAACCCCACTAAAACTTATAACATATTTGAAATCTAAAAATACAGATTATAGCATTTATTCAGGAGTCTCATATAATAGGAGAGGATGGAAAGGAAGGAAGGAAATTTAAAAGAGGTTGGGTAGGGAAGTTTTTCATAGCTTTAGAATCATCACCCCATTCTGTTTGCTAGAGTATGCTCTAGCAAACAGAATGGGGTGATGATTCTCATTAATAAAAATCTCAGTTTTGTCATGCTAAAACACAATGATAAGGACAACAGATTATTTGTATTGAAGCCTTGATCAATGGAATCAGAACAGTGCTATGTAATATATACGCCCCAAACAAGGAGGAACCTGATTTCTTTCATGAAGTTAATAGTGAAACGCTGCAGGGCCAGGTCATACTAGCAGGGGATTTCAACCAGGTAATGGACGGACTAATTGATAAGAGTAAGCCCATTGGCAAATCTTCACCCAGGGACAGAGCTGCAATTCATATGCTGCCAGAGAACTTGAGTTTGGTGGACATGTGGAGATTGGTGAACCTATGTGAATACACCTTTTACGCCCACTGTCACAAATCTCATTCAAGGATTGATTTTTTTCTGATGTCTAACTTATTAATAGACTCAGTAGTGGACTGTGGGATAGGGGCTATTGCCCTCAGTGATCACGCCACAGTGGAGTTACATGTTGACCTGAACACAGATAATGTGAAAAGAGGACGTTGGAGGCTTAACACTGTGTGGCTACAGGATGTGTCGTTTAGCAACACGTTATCAGAGGATCTTAAATCTTTCTCTTATTCCTAAAAAAGACAGACATACCTCAGATCCATCTAATTTCAGACCTGTGAACCTTCTTGGGGTAGATTGTAAGATTTTGACAAAGACCTTGGCGTTACGTCTAGAGAAAATACTACCAGACATTATACATGGCGATCAAGTAGGTTTTATTAAAAAAAGGTCCTCAGCTGATAACATGCGAAGGCTCAAACATCTGATTGCATATGAATTGCTCTAATCCGGTACCAGTGGCAGCTTTTTCACTTTTTTTCACAAGGCTTTTGACAGGGTGGAGTGGGGGTTCCTCATGTCGACTCTTTCAAAACTTGGGTTGGGTCCTGGCTTTTGTAACTGGGTGAAGATCCTTTACTCTAGCCCAAGGGCAGCTGTTTTAACAAATGGGCTGATGTGATTTTTTTTTTCTGTCTTACCAGGGGGACAAGTGAGGGATGTTCTCTCTCCCCATTGCTCTTTACTATAATTCTTGAACCATTAGCTGTAGCAATCAGAGCTGATGTGAGGATTAGAGAGCACAAGCTATTTATGTATGCCGATGATATCTTAGCAGTGTTAGCGGACTCTGGGGACTCCCTACCGGTGTTACTTGAATGTATCAAGTCATATTCTAGATTTTCAGGTTATAAAATAATCTGACATAAATCGGAATGTATGCCAATATCGCATACATGTCACTCTGGGGTTATCACTTCATATGGCTTCAAGTTTCTACCTTCAGGTATGAAATATCTATGCATTCAACTAAATCCAAATCTGGATGAAATAATGCTCTCAAATATGGAACCACTCCTCCAGAAAATAAAAACGAACCTGGATAAGTGGGGAAAATTGAGGCTCACACTGTGGGGAAAAATGAATGTAATTAAAATGGTGGTTGCACCACAATTCAATTATGTCTCCATGATGTTGCCAGTCAATATAGCACCACAGCTGTTTAAACATTATGTTGCCTGGTTTTGTATATTTCGGTTGCCTGTATTATCATTTCTGTATGTTTCTTGTGTTTGTATATTTATTCGGTATACTTCTGTTTAGTCATCCCCTTGTTTATTGTGTTTACGGGTTAGGGTTAGGGTTACTGTGTTCTGTGTATTGTGTATTTTTTGGTTAATTCCTGTGTTCTCTGTTCTCTGTTGTGTTGTGTCAAGTTTCTGTGTTTAGTTGATTTCATGTTTTTGTCGGTTGTTCCTGTTTCCTGTTTTATTTTGGTAGTCTGGTTTTCTGTCTTGTCTCGTCCAATTTACTTCCCTTGTTTTCCCGCCTGTGCGATTGTCTGATATACTTCACCTGTTCCCCAGCCCTGGTAGCACCTGTCTTGCGTCTTCTCGTTACCTAGTTTATTTAGCCCCTGTGTTTCCTTTGTCTGGTGTCATATTGTTGACAAGGACATGTCCTTGTGCTGTCAGCTTGTACCCGTTTGTGTCTTTACCCTGTGAGTTTGTATTCCTTGTTTTGCTAGTTTTTTTCTCTGCCAGTTTGTTTCAGCCTTGTGCTTCTTTTTGTATTTTTTCCTGTGGTTTTTCTAGCCCCCGTGCTGCCGTTTTTTGTTCCATCAATAAATCCTCGAGCTCAACCCTTTCTCCTGCCTGCCTACCTCTCACTCTGGGTCCACTATTCGCTCCCCGCAACATATGATCTATCATTCGAAATGTCTAGAATGATAAAACATTGGAAGGGGATAGGTCAGGAGCAGAGCTGGATCAAAACTGAAAGGGAACTAACTAGCCCGTTTGAACCTCTGGATGTCCTCTCACATGGTGTAACAACTTCTGGGCATAATTATTTTTCAAACCCAGTGTTGTCTTATTCTAAAGCAGTCTAGAGAGAAATTCATAAGATTATATGGTATTTCGCACTTAAGACAACCTTACGCCTCTCTATTGTATAACCCAGCCAGTATTCCCAGTATTGGGAAGAAATTTGTTTATTGGAATCAATGGCTTGTAAGAGGGATACACAAAATAAGTGACCTGTGTGTGGAGGGAGTGTTCATGTCGTTTGCTGATATTATGCAAAAATATAATCTGGAATATAAAGGTAATCTTTGGAAATATTTACAAATAAGAGACTGTATCACTATGGGTAAATTTAGTCACAACAAGAATGCATTGATGGAGATTTTGGACCTACCTAGTATAACTAACACACAGAGCAGCCATATTCTACAAGACATTTAATGGTATACACCTAGGGTGTGATTTGAGTGAGGAGGATTGGTTAAATATCTTATTAAATACAGGGAAACATGAGAGAGGCGAAGGGGAAATTTATTCAATACAAGATAATTCTTAATAGCTTAATAGGAAATAATTTATGTTGGAAGTGTCAGAGTGAAATAGGGACATATTCTTACATGTAATTTGGGGATGTAAACTGGTCTACCCGTTTTGGGAGAAAGTACGAACAATTCTCAGAGTATGGAAGAGTACAGTCGCTCCAAATGTTAAAAAATGGATGGAAATGATGTCAGAAGTTGCATCATATGAATGCATGTTGGCTAGAAATAACAACGAAGAAGAACATTTTCGGAGGACCTGGGAACGTATGTTTTTGTAAGTAGGGCATATGGAAAAATTTGTAGACATGGTACTGTATTTTGGATGTTTCAAAAAAGGAAATGTCGATTTGCAGGAGGCCTTTGTATATGGGGTGGTATGCTGGTATACTGTCTGTTGATGTTGGGGTCAGTGTTTGTTCTCGACTTTGATTGTATGTTTATGTGCGTATGAAGAAATAAAAACTTTAATGGCAAAAAATAAAGCCTTTGCACTCTAGAAACATTTTTCTAGCTTTCATAATCACTACTGGAACACTTATTTCTAGAATATTATTGATCACACTTTCTTCACATGTGTAAAGTACAATATGGCTTAATGTTGAATTTACTCAAATGATCCATCTACTTTTCCCTTGGGTAATCTGCCAAGGTGGTCCAGGACCCGAGCTTCATCAGCCATGCACATCACCTCAAACAATAATGATCACTAAGGGCCTGGTGTGTTAGTTAAAATACATAGTTTGTAAAAATATGCATTAATTCTAAATATTGTTGAAATTTACAGTATTAAAATATACAAAAACTGCTTACGTTGTCTGTGTGTGAAATCTCTGCGTTCTGGGTCAGAACTAGCCCCTAACAACATTATCTTCTGCTTACTTTTAAGGCAAACTGTTACAGTTTGCAACTGTTAATTGGTGCAAATGATTAGTAGCCTAATCATTGAATGGAATGATTATGACGGCTTCAATTCAGAGCAGTGGTCAGTTAATGTACATGTTTAGGCTACTTACGCATTCAGTCGGTCCGTGATCGTCTGCTACGCTTTCTCTCGCTGTTTCATTACAGCAGCTGTTTCTTTTCTTTTTATACAAATGTGTTTCACGTCATCATACTTCCACAAGAAGCAGTATGTACAATGCGTATTTTCCATTTTGGCATCAGTAAATCTGTGATCGACCTCGCGGTCTTTTGAGGAAAGCCGTGGACGCGCATCTATCTGAATTACTTCAGCCTGGCTCAACCTAGTCGCTCCTCCTCAGCCTGGCTTGGCCTTCGTGTAACGCAGCAAGCCAGGCTACACAGATTAGACTAGGTCAAGCCTCGCTTTATCAGTTATCCTGGATTTATATATTCTGCTTTTGTGAAACAGGCCCCAGATAACTTCCCTATTGGAAACATTCATTCCGTATATTTGTGAGGAACTCAAGAATCAATTTGTTGGCTGAAAGCCTACTGTGAAATTATGCACAGGTGTCAGCAAAATTGGCCCGTGTGACGTGTCTGCTTCACATTTTCAGCAGGGCAGCGGAGCGGCTGTGGGTTGACTCTCCACGGTTTTCATCATGGTTTATTTAAGTCCTAACGTGAAAAAGCTTAACGTGGTTTAATGTACCTAAACAACGATCAATGATCACATTTCTTTCTCATATTGCTCCTCATAACCAGAGCAATATGGGAGACAGAAGAAAATTTGGCTAGCCGGATCAACCACGACCAAGAAAATGATAGCTCAGCGCTGGCTCCCCCCACTCGCTTTATATAAAACAGTGGTTGGCGTATTTTCTAGACATAGTTATGCTTGAGCTCTCTACAGCAAGAATTAACAAAGCCAAATCATCGATATAGACCTTCTGAAAAACGCAGCAGCACAAGTATCAGTCCTAATGACCTCAGCATCACAAGAATTAGAGGAGAGTGACTAGGCAAGGTGTGATTTCTGTTTTTGTTTTTGTTTATTTGCTTGTTTTTGTTTTCCTCGAGTTGTTGTTCTTGTTCAATTGTGTTTGTCTGTTCTGTATGTTTAAACATATAAAACCAATAAAAAATTGATCTTAAAAAAAAAAAAAAAAATCAATTCACATTCGTATTGCGATTCAAGCTCAGCTATTTTTTTTTTTTTTTCCATTTTGTAATGGCGTGTGAGTGAGTTTAGCTCACCATTCCCATAGATGGCGCTGCGTCGAATTCACACTGACGCCTGGGCACTCTTGTTATAATCAAAAGAAGAATGAATGCAAACAATGGCAAACCTCACAGAAAGAATTATTCAACCTGCTCGATCCTCATTGAAGGCGAGAGTTTGGGCCCATTTCGGCTTTTATAACCTCGAGGGGAGGATGGAACTTGATAGGAATCATGCTATATGCAGGCTTTGCAAAGCGAAAGATAAGTATTTTGGAAACACCACAAACTTGAGAACTCACATGGTACGCCATCACCCAGAGTTTAACATTAAAGATGTGGACCAACAACAACCTAAAGTACCTCCTCCTAATATGCCAGTCAACCAACGCACTCTCTTTCAATGCTCTAAACTCCCACCGAACTCTGAACGAAAAGCTCTTTTTATTAAATTTTTTTTTTTTAGTTTTATTTTATACTTGAATATACAATACATTTGTATTTGAAAGCTGGCCAAAGCTTGGCACTTTGCAGTTTTTAGTTGCAAAAGTTTGTATTTTTGTATGAAGACATATAAAGTAATATCAAACTACATTTAATTTGTTGTTTCTTTTCTTTTAAATTGTATGTCTACTGTAATCACATGGGAAAAGTAACTACATTTACTACTGTTAATCGTTTTTTTAATCGAGAATTGTTTTTGAATTGAAAATCGATTTTGAATCGAATCGTGACATTTTCTGAATTGTGCACCCCTACTACACCAAGTCGCCTTTGATCAGCTTGTTTGGTGTCTGCCAACTGACCACTCACTACCGTCCTATCAGGCTGATTTTGTTGCTTTTCTTACACTATTAGCAAGGCGTGCTATCCTTATGCAGTGGAAGAGTCTCCATCCTCCCTTCCACACCCACTGGATAAAGGATGCCCTTTATTTTATGAAACTAGAGAAAATAAAACACCTCCTTCGTGGCTCCACTATTACATTTACAACACCAGGCACTAGGAGAAGGAGAAGAGGAGAATGAACAGGCAGTGGTAGGAGGAGATGAAGAAGTAGAGGAAGAGAATGGATAGGAAGAAAGAGAGGACAGGATGGAGATACCTGAAAATTCTGGACAGACAAAGGAAAGAGAAAGTGAGACAGGAGAGATGCTGAGGCAAAGAAGGATGCTGAAGAGAGAGAACAGGATGAAGGTGTAATGAACAAGTAAGTGTACTGTAACAGTAGAACAAGAAATAAGAAGCCATAAGGAATGTTGTAGATTATGAACAAGAAAGTGGTAAGCAGAGGTGGCCCCTTAAACACAAAAAGGTTAAATTGGAGCAAGGGATGCACTTTTACATCCTTCAATAAATAATGTATTAGTAGAAAGCCATTCCGATAGCAACGTGAACCAAATATTGCATGTTTGTACATAACTAGCAGGGCTTGACATAAACTTTTCTTTTTCGGTTTTATTTGAATAAAGTTGACTATGGTGTGCTACAATTAACTGAAAGAACCAGATTAACAACCCTATTAAATGTAAATGAGCACTGAAAACACCAAAATCAATAATACATAAAATATAACAATGCAGTCATATATGATCAAATATTCAGCTCTCTGTGAAGCTCCTTTTTGTATGAAAACAGTTAACCGAATAAGACACAGGCATACAAAGAGTAGCTTCTTATTGCATAGGCTAGGTGGTGCAGGGGTGTAGAAGATTTGTTAAAAGTGATTTGGAGCTGACGGGAAGCGGAATGCACCGACCAAATGTCCTGCTAAATTGTCCTGCTGCACACTCGCTCTGTAGTTCTTCTACAAACCTATTCCTTATACAGTCTATGATCTATAGCCTACAGACGCAACTGTTGCCTCGGCTTGCCATGTTGTGTGCTCGCGCTGAACGGAGTTCTGGGGGATATTTTAAGGAATCGCCTCAGTTTGCTGGTCTGATGTGCCATACAGGCCACCATACTCCAGCCGTGGGCTGCCGCTGCACAGGTCACAGCTGTGTTACTGTGTCAGGCGGCGGCACAGTGGCACAGCACTCCAGCCACCAGTGTTACAATATAAAGGCATGCCACCTGCCAAAAAAAACTGTTCAAATACTCACATACAGAGTGAAATGCATGACCTAAATTAATTAAATATACAGTGTAGGACACCAAATTAAATGACATATAAAAGTAGGTTTCTGAATACAGGATATGATTTAAAATGTGCAAACGCATAAACAAAAATACTACAAAATGATCTTAACAAGGATATCAGTCTGCTTTTAAACTCAGTCACATCACTGTGGTGGTATCCAGGAATAATGCTATAGTTGATATTTATTGTAAGCTGATACATTTTAAAGTTAATGAACTCTGGAATAAAGTTAATTTACGTTATACTCGGGTTTACAGACAGACAGTGCCACTCTGCCATTGCAACCCATTTTGGGGTTGGAAGGTGTAATAGTCTTAAATCCTAAAATCCTGTAAACCATGCTTTCAACAGGAGAAAGCATTCTGTTGCCAACTACCGTCTACACAGTTATCAAGTGCTGCCTACACTTAATCCCCCGCTTTCTGACGCCGCGGCCTTGGCAACAAGGGCGTCAAATAAAACCAGTGACAGTGTTTGAATTGTTTTACTACTTACACAATTATTTTAAGCATGTAGTATACTATTATTTACAATACACAGCGTGATCTCCGCCTATGTAACCAGTGGCACAAATGAAGTGTCACTCTTTATGGAGAACACTACCTCATGAGCTCTCAGTCCCTCTCTGCAGGCTTGCTACACTGCCAATTGTGTTTTTTTGGCTTCTAAGGTTGTGAATCCAAATATTATTTTCAGATATTGGTAGGACGAACAGTCTCCAGCGGCGGCTGCTACAACCTGTATCTGATATGTGGGTCTACTTGAGTGAGAAATCACTCCATTTTCACTCCTTTCAGCATAGTTTACATTCCAGAGGATGGAGAATTTTGTCTCCAGAAACCACTGTTGGAAAACAAAATGTGTTACTGTTACTGTACAACACGCCCCTCCTGAGTCATTAGTATGCATAACAGGCATACTCCGGTGAACAGGTTGAGGTTGGAGGTCAAGGGTGAGTGGAGCTAATGCTTTCATGCTCTTGATTCAGCTCCTCTCGGGTGTAATATGTGCCTGTCAATTTGTTTGAGCTGCGGATTTACATAAACCAAGATAAATGATATATTAATTTACGAATATGGAAAAAAAACATATTTATGAAGCAAAATTATTATGAGAGCGGCCCCAGAGCAACTAAACGCCTAGCAAAATGTATACGAAAACAACAAGCAATTAATACCATACATACAATTAAGGATCCATGCACCAATGAGACGATACATGAGCCGGAAAATATAGAAAAAATATTTAGAGGGTTCTATAAAAAATTATATACACAACCAGGCTGCAAATGAGGAAGAAATGAGAACCTTTTAAACAAATTGGATTTACCGTCGATAGGCAGACCAAAATGAAAGATTAACAGCAGACATTATAAGGGAAGAGATTATTCATGCTATAAACTCGTTGAAAAACAATAAATCTCCAGGGAACGATGGCTATCCTGCAGAATGGTATAAGACTTTTAAGGAGGAACTGCTACCAGCTCTCTAGACTTCCTTTAATTGGACTCTAAAAGACAACAAAATACCAGAAGCAATTACAACTGTCATCCCAAAACCAGGAAATGATAAGGATAGATGTGAAAATTACAGACCGATCTCAATACTGAATTTAGATTATAAATTATATACGTCAATTATCTCCAAAAGAATAAACACACAAAATGAATTGACGAAGATCAAACGGGATTCATATCTGGCCGTCAAACCCAGGATAGTATACGCTGAACACTACAAATAATAGGCAAAGCACAACAAGAGAAACAAAGTACTATACTGGTTAGCATTGATGCTGAGAAAGCATTCGACTGTGTTAATTGGAAATTCCTTTATCAGGTATTAGAACAATTTGGATTTAATACTAAATCAATACAATTGATTAAAAACACTATAAAAAACTCTCTGCTAGATTTAAAATTAATGGAAGTTTAACCAAGGAAGTATATTTGCAGAGATCGACCATGCAAGGTTGCTGTTTGTCACCGACCCTGTTTG
The DNA here is from genome assembly GCF_008315115.2 of Sander lucioperca. NCBI lineage: Eukaryota > Metazoa > Chordata > Actinopteri > Perciformes > Percidae > Sander > Sander lucioperca. Next base: position 18,074,436 of record NC_050182.1, on the reverse strand, counting down.
CGATTTTTGTTGAGCCCTTAGCTCAAGCAGTCGGACAAAATAAAGAACTTAAAGGGGTCTCAATTGAAGGTATAGAACATAAACTTGGACTTTTTGCTGATGATTTAATTGCTTACCTTGAACAGCCAAACACATCGCTCCATAATTTGATGAAGCTATTACAAACATATGGCCATCTGTCAGGATGGATGGATAATGTTTCGAAAACCCAGATTTTATTGTTCAATTATACTCCACCAAGAGCGACTCATAAATGGAATCTAAAATCAATTCAATATTTGGGCGTTATGATCACTAGAAACTTCACCGACCTATATAAAACAAATTATAACAAATTAGATCAAGAAATAAGAAAAGATATAACTAGATGGTCTACCCTCCTACTGGATTTAAACTCAAGAATTGAGATAGTTAAATTTAACTTAATCTTTTCTAATCTTTACCAATAGAGGTCCCCCAAGATCAATTTACAAATTCGGACAGAATGATTTCCAGATTTGTCTGGGGGGGCAAAAAACCTAGAGTCAGATACAAAACCCTTCAGCTAACAAAAGAGAGAGGTCGTATGGGTGTTCCAAAATTAAGGGAATACTATTTTGCTGCTCAACTGAGACCTGTGTACTGTTGGTTTAAGTCAGAATTTAGAGCAAAACGGAAATATATAGAAAGACAAGTGAATCAAATTCCAATTCAACATTTGATCGGAGATAATAAACTATACAAGGAACTCAAAAATAAAATGGATCCAATAAACAGTACACACGCTAGGCCTGTGGTTTAAAATATTGAAAATATATAAGATTCAGAATGACATAAATATATTAAAATGAGTAGCATATGATAGTAATTTCAAACCTGCAATGTATGACCAAGGATTCAAGTATTGGTTAACAAAGGGAATAACAACTTGGTGTGTTTTGGTAAAAGAAGGGAGGCTGGAGAGTTCTGAAAATCTAAGAAAATACGAATTGGGAGCACATAAACATAACATAGATACCTTCAATTAATGGACTATTTCAAAAAGGAGCTCGAGGTAGATTCTTCCAAGGAGGTGAATGGTGTCATCCAAATCATAATAAAAGCAAGAAGAAAGAAACATAAGAATAATTTCGGCATTGTATAAAGGTTTGAATACTAATGACAAACATTCAACTAAATATATTAAGATGAAATGGGAAAAAGAACTCAATGTACAAATTCCAGAGGAAGATTGGCATGATATGTGGAGTACTCATCACTCGTTCACCAATTCACGAACTTGGAGAGAATTCTCATGGCAGAATCTAGTTTGTTTCTTCATAACACCAAAAGTGTTAAGCAGCTGCACAAACATCAGAAATGTTGGTGGGAATGTGGGTCTTATGATGTTGACCATTCTCATGTTTTTTGGAAGTGTCAGAAAATAACTGTATTTTGGGAAATGGTTTATGAGGTATTAAAGCAAATACAAGGATATGAGATCCCTAAAAGTATTTTGGTGCTCTATGTAAATTTCAAAAAGAGAATAATATTGCGAGTGATATGTATTTAATCAAAGTACTAGTAGTACTAGCAAGAAAGCTATCACCAGACAGTGGTGCAAGGAAACACCACCAACAAAATATCAGTGGCTAACTATTGTTGAAGAGATATATATAATGGAGAAACTGACACACAAACTGAGACTTCAGGAAGCAAAATTCGACAGTAAATGGGAAAAATTGAATCTCTTACTCAAAATGAAGACATTGGATTGGAACAATAACTAATGGATAATTACAACCTCAGGTTGTAAGACTATGAAGGTACCTCCCAGGCCGTTTGTTCTTTTTTTTCTTGTTTGTTTTTCTCTTATTTCTCTTGCCAACTTCTATTTATAGATGTTGTTACAACTGGCATGTCACTGTGAAAAAACTGTCAATAAAGATCTAAATTAAAAAAAAAAAAATGTCAGCATAACGCATATTTCCACAGTACTAAATACATCATTACATGTCACATTCACCACTGTTTAACTTTCCCTGACAGAAATACACTTTTTTATTCTCTTACTAGTTCCAGATGCTTCTACTTTGCTGTTTATAAAATTTCCGTTTTAAAGTGAGACTATACAACCTTTGAAAGACAAGTAGGCTATCTTGTGGTGGCTGGTATAAACTTACATTACTGACATTACTGAGTTATTTTGCTGACAATGATATTCTACTTCTACTGTAACATTACAATTGCATATTTAGCATTCGTAATCATCACTTGTGTTTAGAAAAAGTTATACACGCTTACTTTAAGTTGTCAACAAACTCAACAATTCTTGCAGGTGTTTAACAATAAACCATGTTTGGGCACTTTGACTCTATGAACCTCAAATTAGAAACTAGTCAAAGCTATTTTTGTAGAGTTGAAAAACCCATCTCACCACAAGGTCCATTAGTTAGGTGTTCGGAAGCTTGCAAGGTTAAAGGTTTGTGGTGTTTATTTATCATGTGTACAACAACTACAACAATTAATGGACAAAATACACACTGCAATACACTGGTAAAAGAATGTTTAACCATGTGTCCAGCTAATTTAAATAGCTCACATTACTGTATTGTGTGAACAGTTAACTTCATGTAATATTTGATGGTTACTTTTGCGGGGTGCAAATGTTTCGCAAAAACAAGTTCCTTCCCGGGACCAATTGGCAGATATACTGCCGCTGCAACCGGAGCTTCACACACACCCCCAAAACCATTGTGATTGGTTTAAAGAAATGCAAACAACCCAGGCTGTTTTCTTGTCCTATCCAGGAGTGAGACTAAAGAAAGGTCACATCAAAGTCATAACTGAAGCGTGGAACTACCAAAAAGCAACATTCACTTGCTAGATCTGCAAAGCCACGATAATTACCATCCCTATAGAGATCATTAAAAGGTTTCCAGGCCTTTGTCATGCCATGTAGAAAAAACGTGGGATCAGATAATACAGACTGGAATTGTTTTTTTCAGTAAAGGAGATAAAGGAGTGTCACGTGACCTGATGGCGAACTAGTTGGGTGAAAGACGAGCTCCGTATAGTGCACTGCTGTATTTATCCTTTACAAGATTCTGACCAGAGATATTTGAGAGAAACATTCTGGATGCCATGTCAAAATCTAAAAAGTTAGCAGCAGCCAGTGGAGATGTTAAGCAGCATATGCTCTGTGGTGGAGACTGTAGCGGAAAGTTTGTATCTGTCTACTGATGTATGATCTTTCTTTCATATATTATCCATTACTGCATGGTTTTTATATTTTCATGATTCTATATGTATTTACTTTGATACTATACAATATTTACTTTGTTTTCTATATTATTTTATAATAATAATAATAATAAGGATCCATCCACTCTATTATTTGCAAAGGAAACCACAGCTTCTTCTGCCTCCTCACACCAGGCTACATAGCTCCCTCCCTCTCATGCTGCTCAACACTTTGCAGCCTCTGGCAAAAGGCCAATAGCCTGAAGCGGTGCAGGCTAAGCAGGAAAAGGAGCAGAATCAGCAAGTGTACAGAATGTAGAGTCAGCAAAAAGGAACCGCAGAGAAGGAGGTGTCTGTACTCTCCTCAGAAGACGTCTAAAGGAGCCATTGGACCAGGATTGCTGAGTCGACAAGAATACAGCCCCTCCCCCTGCATGCTCACTCATAAAAACTCTGACAGCCTTTGTTCTTCGACGCACTTTTGCAGACTGCTTGACACTGTTAAACTGCCTCCTTCTACTTGCAAGAGAATAAATAAAATAACATAGATAACTCCAGTGTGTCAGACAATCTTAATTTCCAGCTTCATCACCGAACACCAAAGAGATTTTCCACAACAATTTGGTGTCAGAAGTGGGATCGGTTGAGAGTCCGTTGGGGATACGGAGGGTGCCGAGGGTGATCACCTTCAAAATGAGATTAAGAGACGAGGCACCCAACGGTCACCGATTGCCTCCACAGCGATCCAGACGAAAAGAAATAATCTCCTAAATTCGGTAGGAAGTTGAAATTCCATTTTTCCTTTCAGAAAATTTTATTATAAGTCAAAATTGAGTTTTTACTAGACAGTTATCATACATGAAGTATATTCTGAATTACAAGATATTGTAAGACAAACCAAAAGGTTTAAAACAGTTTGTTCATCTGAGTTTGTCTATAATATTGGCCACACGTGTTTTAATATGGTACAGAATTTGGGGAATTCATAAGGAAAACGTATTTGTTCCATATTCACCTGTCATTCATAACAAGAAATTGGATTTCTCGAATGTGAGTCAGTAACTGTAAATTCACGAACGGTTTTGCTTAATAAAAGTGGTTAATGTAAGAATAAGATAAGATTGAGTTTGAAATCTGTAACATTAAAGGGAAAAAAAAGAGAAGCAAGAATGCTAAACGACTATGTCTTAAATAAAGTGATAATATTGATTTAGGAGCAGATACTAGTAACTACAATTACTGCCGTCATTAAGCTGTTAAATTGAATTAACTAGAACTTTAAAACAGCGCTCAGCGGCAAGTAAGAGCGGTTGCGTGCCGCCAAGGCTAACATTAGCGCTTTCCTCAGAGTTGTCTCCACCGCTCTCTCCATAAGAAAACACAGCTAGCACAGAGCAGTTCACCGCGGCGCAGATTATGTGAACGGGGTGCAGTTTATAAGGACAGCAATGCCGATATAGCGTACATAACATAAATATAGCGTAATAGTGTGGTTAAACATGTCAAAACCCCACACAGACAACGCTTGGTTGCGGGCTTATAAAACAGTGAAGTGGAATAAGCTAAAGCTAACGTTAGCCAATGGAAAGCATTTTACTTACTTTTCTGGGTGGATGATAACACAAAAAAAAACACAAGAATGTCAACGGCGCGATTAAATGATTAGATGGCTGTGTGAACACAAAAGGCATATAGACATACACTGGCAACTTGAATGGGCATCATGAGCAAAGTTGTCTGAATGCTAGTGCAGACCTTTTGTTATTATAACACAGCCATCTAACCAAAACAAAAGGGAAAATAATCTGTCCGCAAATCATGCACTAAAAGAGCGAGAATGCAGTGTGACATCAGTGAGTGTGTTGTCAAGCAAGGAGAGCGAGCGATAGCGCTGTCCGACTGAGAAGCGTATGTGTGGCTGTGAGGAAAAAAAGAGATCCCGGCCAAAACAGGAAAAAGTGTAACATTTTTATAACCTTAATAGGTTATAAAAATGTTACACTTTTTCCTGTTCAGAAACTTCATCCGAGTCGAGTCTCGTTATATATATCCTCGAGTCTGAGTCGAGTCCTCAGTCCGCGAGTTCAAGTCGAGTCACAAGTCCAGACAATAGATTCTCGAGTCAGACTCGAGTCCAGAGAATAAAGACTTGAGTCGGACTCGAGTCCGAGTCCAGGACTCGAGTACTCCATCACTGTCTAGTAATGAAGTGTTATAACGCTAACGGTAACGCTTCTTTAGGTAGCCTCGTTGGGATGGGGTCTAAGAGACAGGTAGATGGCTTAGAGACTTTTAACCTTTAACATTAATTGTTGAAGGTCTATAGTATAAAAGCAGTCTAAGTATATGTCAGGTCTTGTCGTTCTTTTTAGCGGTCTTGCAGATTGGTGCAACCAGGGCATGAAATTGGCACCCGCCCACCCGCCAAATGCGGGTAACTTTTGTGATTGGCAGGTGAAACTGTCAATCTACCTGCCACATTGGCGGGTAGCCAATGAGAATTGAGTGATTCAGACTCGTAACTATCGGTAAGCAGGGTACGCGGTTGCTTACAGGCCTGGTCCAATCAGGGGCCCGCATCACTAGAAGACATTGATTGACAGCCGGGGCCTATCGCATTTTCATTACTCACACAATCCCAGCATCCCACGTGCAGCCACTGACCAAGCGGAAGTGAGAACGGGTCAAATTAATTTCCTAGTTTCTGATATGAAGACGAGACGTGTATGTGACTCGAACATCTCACATTTACCAACAAAACATACAGCGAAAGACCGTGCAAAACATTTCAGACCGTCCTGCCAACATGTAGACATTTTAACATCAATGTACGCTGGAACATTTCTTCACTCTAAAGTCAGCGCTGCTGTTTCAAATTGTCGGCTGCAGCGGGCGGGACTGCTCCGTTTCCCCCGCGACTGACGCGCACACACAATCACATACACAGACACAGACACAGACACACAAACACACGCACGCACAGACACACACACACACACAAACGCACATGGTGGATGCAGGAAAAAACGCAGATGAGACGTACAGGATGACCTAAATTGAGGACAGCTACGTTATTGTAAGTGCAATGATAAGTTAAAGTCCAATAAGTACTTTATCAAACCATATGAATGTGTGTCCCAGGCCAGGATAGGAAATTAACTAACAATGTAAAGATTAACAAGCCACTGACAATGACAGATATGTTCATATTTGATTCATCCAATAAATTATTTTGTGTCTTAAATCCACCAGCCTTTTTCATATTTTACCAACATTTGCAGCATCCTGAGCCTTTTTGGTAAAGTTCCTAGAAAATCTCAGCCCAGAATAATGAATTAATAGTAATAAGTATTATTCTCCCCAAAACAAGTTTCCTTTTTATTTATTTTTTTATTTTTAAGAACTATACAAAAAAACATTCATGTGTTATGGTGCGCATTCACCAGTGTTTGGTTGTTGTTGTGGTGCGCGTAGGCTACTCCTGATTTTGTCAGTCATCTCATCTCTTATATGCAGTGGCATAACGAGCCAACACCCTATGCAGGATTATCAAGGCGGGCTACCATCAATAGGACAGGACAGGATCATAGAGTCACAGCAATTCCTGTTTTTCACCTTTATGACGCAAAAAAAAAGTGGCTGGTAAAAAGTCCCTGTGGCAGGTGGATTTAAAAATCCACCTGCCACAGTGGCTGGTGGTCAAAAAAGTTAACTTCATGCCCTGGTCTGGAGTAAATGAAAACAGCTTTGTTAACAACATTTAATTAAAAAAAAATAAAAAAAACTCAAAAATAGCCACAAGAAATTGTGGCGATGACCGACCCCGACAAATTACATTTTGAGTCTTTAAGTCTTGCAAGGTACTTCAGGGAGAGGGCATTGTATAAAGGAGAAAACCCTAGGAGAAACTGGTATTCAAAACAGGTCAGAGTCATTGTGCTGTTGTTCCTGTGAATGCATTGTGAGGTCATTAAAACACAGAATGTGCCAGTGGCTCACATTCAAAATATCTTGTATACCAACTCCTTTTTTTATCCATCACCATTTGAAAAATGCACAAACATGCCAGTAAGTTACAGCACTTATTTCAACAAAATACATTTTTTCAAAAGCTACAGTAGGTCGATCACTTGCTGCCGATATCTCAAAAGCGTAATTTCTTTTACTGTAATTATTAAGTATTTAACTGTTGAATACCTTTGTTATTACACTTATATATCTTGAGGTATGTTTTTCTCATTGTATCATTTTTGATCAAAAGGAAAGTTACAATAAAAAACATGAGCAGATTCAATACAAACTATATATCATGTTTTAAAGGTCCCATGGCATGAAAATTTCACTTTATGGAGGTTTTTTAACATTAATATGTGTCCCCCCAGCCTGCCTATGGTCTCCAATTGGCTTTAAATGGTGATAGGTGTAAACCTAGCCCTGGGTATCCTGCTCTGCCTTTGAGAAAATGAAAGCTCAGATGGGCCGATCTGGAATCTTGCTTGTTATGAGGTCATAACAAGCGAGGTTACCTCCCCTTTCTCTGCTTTGCCCGCCCAGAGAATTTGGCCAACCCATGAGAAAGAGAGACATCATGGCTTTCAAATGAGCAAAGTAGCAGTTGGTCAATCTAATTAAATGTAATCTAATTAAAGTAAGGTACTTTACTTACTGTCTTTACACAGTGCAGTGTTCCTCTCTGGTCATGAGGCAGCTTTTTTTGGTAAACATCTCGCCCAACAAAACAAAATATAGTGCAAATATTGAATAGGTTTTGTGATGAATTAGATAAAAAAAGAACTAGCCCTTTAACACTCCAGTGGAGGAACTGTAGTGCAAACTCTGGCAAAATGTTCAGATGGAAGATGGGAGGGATGAGTAAGGCGTTCACAGATCCCTTCTGTTTGGCCCCATTGAGACAGAGGGAGAGGAGATTGGATTGGATTGGAAGTCAGGTTACTTCAGAAGTAAGTAAGTTCAGAAACATTGATGTTATTTTATGTCTCATGCTATGGTAGTTTCTTTCTGACCTCCAGAATCCCCATTTCCTTGGTCAGGTCAACAGGTTCCTGAATGAACACATTTAACACTTATTTTGAGAATTCATTATGTAGACAGTTTGTAGTATTTTGACAGTATGTATGTATGTACAAGGCATCAAGTTTACTTCATTCACACTAACCGACTGTTCAGGATGGATTGTCCTGGGCCTCTTTACCTCCTCCTTATCTGCTTTTATCTGTACACAGACAACAATTATTTAACCATCACAGGGTGCAAATAAATATTTAAAAGTCAGTACAAAGTATGCATATGAAGTGGGAGGTTTGGGCCAAAATGAATCAAATCATATAATAAATAACCCTTAGCATGCAGGTCACAACTTAACAACTAATGACTATCAAAATGTGATTCTTACGATGGGATCTTCATTTTTCCTTTTCTGTGCCAACCTTTAACACAGAAACAGATTCTTAAATTACATGTTAGAGATTAAGAAGAATAGTAATTTGATCTATATGTATAATTTTGGCTTTGTTACTCATTTTTATGTTACAGTTGTACATGTGATAATGAAATCAGACACACCTGACAACTGAATGACCAGACAGGAGCAACAGGCACCACCATGTCCTGATTGTGTCCATGTCAGCCTAGAAATACAATATTTCAAACAATGAAGTCACGTTTTACAAAAACAGTGCACTGTAATATGTCTGTAGACTTTCTGGGCACTTACAGTTGTGAAGTCAAAATCTGCCCCAGCAAATTCCATATTTGACATTAAAGAGTCAGTTTTGAAATTGTATACGTAAACCCTTAATACTGCAATATTCCCAAGTACTTGAGGGTCATTAAAAACCCAAGGTAGCCTGACCATTGCCACTCCAGAAAGCAGTCATTCAAGGATTGGTAATGACCAGGCTGAGAACAAGAGTTTAGTAAATGGAACTGTAAATGTGGTAAGGAACATACCACAGCAGCATGGTTATTGAACAACTTCATGTGGTCAGGAACAGACCAAAAGCACCTAGAATAACTTTGACAACTTTAAATCCAAAACGGATGGATTGAACGTCTGAACTTTATGCCATTGAAACCTGCAAATCTGAATGTATCGTTGATCGCCAAAGCCAACTGAGGCTTCCGGATGCTTATGGAATAAGGAGTCTAGGAAAAGAATGTGTCTCTCTCTCAGCTTCAAAACCTGTACACATATATTTTTAGGAATTTTAACGTAAACAAATGTAATACAATTTCTCAAATTAAAGATAAAATAGGTTTCTACAAAGGATAAATTAGTTTATAATAGTAAATCAGTGCAAAAGTAATGGTAATAATAAAACTGCAGACGCACACAGAGCATGTAGTGTCCTGGTTTCCAAATAGGTATGAGGACAAAATCCTTGTTTGCCATATCATTCTGAAAGACAAATCATGAAGAAATAGAAAAGCAGAACAGATCTGAACCTTTATTTTTTTAAACAATATAACTATTAAAAAAAAAAATATATATAATAACAATAACAATAACAATAATAATAATAATAATAATAATAATAATATTTACGGGGAAAGACGAGGTATTTGGACAATGTGGTGGTAGCCATGTTGGTACAACATAGCAATCCACTGCATACACATCCTTTTGCTGATGACACATGATTTGAAATTCAACTAAGTTGGATAGACAACAAAATTTATCATTGTATGCTGTATATCTCAAACTAAGTAATTTACCTGTGACTGTGCAATTTGGGTGATTATCTGAAAACAGCAATTTGCTATCCGTATGGAGCATAAAATAAACAAAATATAAACACAAGGCAAAAACAGTGTGCTATACCCAAATAACTTGTTAAAGTTGTGCTTACTGTGGCCTCCAACTCCCGTGCCAAGCCCAGAGTCAAAAGGTCTCTGCGTTGCAAGGTAACTTGCTGCACTTTGGTAAACTGGGCTCGTATAATTGTTTCATCTGGATTTCTTTTGGGGTCCAAGACATATTTCAGCTAGAAAAACACACACACACACACACACACACACACACACACACACACACACACACACACACACATAAATTAAGAGTACCAACTTTGTGTATGTACAGTATGAAATCAAACCTACCATATTTTTTTGTGGTGGACTAGGTTTCAAACCCCAGCATGATCTCTGCGGCTGTATGTCACACAGGAAAGTTTCCCTGTCGGGAGTTGTTCCTACAGGTTAAAGATGTAAAAAGAGATTATTTTTCAAGCCTAACAAATGATTAACCCCAGTATCTGAAATCTGTTTAAATGAGTCCTACCAGCAAGATTTCTTGTGGGTTCCAATGAAGTCTGAGTGCCCATTGAAGTCTGTGGAGCTAAACATAGCAATCAACAGTAGATCAAATACATCCTGGACTGGATTGTGACACTACATTTTAAACTACTGTTATACTTATGTTACCTGCTACTGCCTTCCCAAGTGTGTCCAGTGTGATACTGACATTCCTCACATTTCTTTTCATCTTCTCAATGGTTTGTCTCTCCTCTCTCCATCCATTGTGGTGATGAACAATGTTTCGCACCAGAAAAATGTGAGCTGAAGGCGACATATTGTTGATGAAATAATTGTTCTTCCGCATCTTTGCGAAGAACTGTTCAGCTACTTGGCTGTTGAGTTGACCTGCAAGCTCCGGTACATGTTCAATCCTCCTCAGAATGTCTTTCTCATCCTTGCTGTTACCTTCATGTAGCTTGTCACACAAGACATAATGTTGAGAGGATTTGGTAACCGGATGACTATCATGTTCAAAGTTTTCAGTGTTTGGTTCCAAAAGCCACGGAAGGTGGGTCTTCAGTGTTCGGTTCTTGGCAGCCTGTATGTTCTCAGGGGTTGGAGGAGCAAGACGGCCTTCATTTGGCTGGAATGGTGGATTTTCTGGCACTCTCACATTGGTGTGGTTTACAAGACCTCGTGCAAAGTCATACACTGATATATTGGGCATATGTTTCCACGACAGAAGCATATCTGCAAAGTCTCTAGGGCCTTCTGCTCTTATGTTAAACTTCAAGCTGTACAAAACCCCGCAGGGACACATGATGGCAGCCAAACCACCTGGAAGAATAGTAAAGGATTAAACCATTAGGAATAAGAAGTATATACTGTAAATGTAAAGTTAATATGTATTTACAAGAATGACCAGTGATAGCATAAAAGTGGCAAAGCCAGAAAAATGTAATGCTGTCACCTGATGCTCCCCAGATCTTCTGAAACACTTTGTCGTAGGCCTGTCTATTTTGCATTTCGGTTCTGAGGCGCAGAATGAGATCTATCTTAGAACCGCAAGGGTCACATTCCTTACAGAGCGTACGCACTGCGTCCACCTGTGTAGGTCAAGGAAAAGAATAAATACAGTAAACGTGGGTTGACAATGTGTAATATTATCCCCACTAACATTTAGGTCTATTGTTGTGACTTCAATCTATTCAACTGCATCAAAAAGGCACTTTGCTTCCATACAACTCTCCTGCAGTTTGTAGGCCTATAACAGACAAAGATTCAGTGAGAGGCCTTTTTTGAAAAGAACAAAATAAAGGGTGATACGAACTATGTGAAGGATACCTTCAAATTCATCAATTCATTTGAGAGTCTGTCTTCAGTAATATTGATGTCATCTGCCTCTGCTGAGTTTCTTGGACCTTGAGCTTTTAAAAACTCTGTGTTTAGCACAGTGTTGGACCTTCGTGTGCCTCGCCCAATCCAAGGTGCCCAAAAAATGATAGCTGGGATGGACAGTAAAAGGATTCTTCCTGTTACCTGTTAATCAGAATAAAATGTTGTAAAAAGAGTTTAGCAAGTTCATTAGTTTGGACAAATGTAGTTTACATAGCTGTTAAAGATATGTTGCAGATAAATAAAAATATACTTTTGTTGCAGTGTTTTTCAGTTATAAGCACACATTACTTATATCTGATTTTAATACTTTTTTTTACTGAATCCAAAATAGAAACCTACACAAACAAAATAAAGAATTACACTTACTTGATGTAAGCCCTCTGGCAATCATCTCTAGTGACACAGAATCCCAGAAATCTTCAACGTTCACTTCCCCTGTGAAATCCTCAGGGACCGGCTCAATATCACTGACTTAAAAGAATAGTCACAGTCACACAAGACAATGTCAAAAATGTCAATGTCTAATTAAAATTATTAAATTAACTAATATAATGTTGAATCAATAATTTCTGTTTTATTTTATGCCATTAAAGACACTTACATGGCATGCTGAAAACACCCTTTTTGTGGAGATCCATCACCACCAGAGGTGGGAAGTTTCCACAGTTCACACAAGAATATTTGTATTCATGTGCTGTGAGAGCTTCAAAATGCAAATACGCATGAAGAAGCTGATCCCTGCTTGGCAAAGCAGTCTTTAAAGTTTCTTCTAGGGCATCAAAAACTCGCCCAACGGCTGTGTGAGCCTATAAAGATAACAGGTCAAATAAAGCATTTATTGTACAATGGCACAATGGATGTTAGGGCTGCTGTATATCGATTTATACCTTCATTGAAATATCAACATGCACTATATACATAACGAAAAAGACTACTTGAACTGCAATCAATGCTATAATTATAATGCCAGTATTCACACATGTACATGTGAGCGAAGAAACTCAATCAAAAATCACAATATTGAACATTATCGCATATCACGTTTTCTTAATATTGTGCAGCCCTAATGGATGTCAACACATGTTTAGCTTCATTATTATATTCTTTGTTATATATATATATATATATATATATATATATATATATATATATATATATATATATATATATACACACACACACACACACACACACACACACACACACACACACACACACAGACATACCTGGAGTGAGTTCCGTAAGAACATGCACAGATTGAAGGTCAAAATGGTTACGCCATCATCAAAGTTATGCAAACCATCCTTATACTCCTGGTATCTGTAAAGCATCCCACATTGGCCACACTCTTTGCAGTAAGTGCTGAGACCTGAAAGGAGAGGAGTGGGGCGTGAGTCTATTTATTGTGGGGGAATAAGTGATGCTGAAAAACAAGTTAACAAAATATTTTAGCTTACCTTTCAGAACACCAGTCAAAGACACAATCTGTGCTTGACTTGTGATGAGAACTTGTGGGCCAAGAACTATGTTTCCTGGACATGGGTATTTTTTGGAAGAGTATATGTATGACACCATTTTTTTTAGTCTGTCATCTTCAGGAGGATATGTGATGCCCGTATTTTCAGATAATAGTTCATGTTCAGTCGTCTCTGATGTCCTCTCTGTGCTCCGTACCTTCCTGAAGAGGTGCCTCTGTGTCTCAAATAAATGCCATTTGGCCACATACTTATGAATGCATGACATTCTTGGTTCTGAACTTGGGCAATGCCAGTTATTCATTGTTTTATTATATATCACCACGACTCGTCCCAGTCGGCTGTAATAGCTTACATTTGGTTCATAGACTGATATGTACCGTTTCAGCTCTGATTTCAAGGTGACATTAACAGAGACTGGCACACTGGCAGTAGCTGCCTGTGACTGGAGTTGGAGACACTGCCGCTTCCTGTTTTCTCCAAACCACTTGTTTTCCACCATATCAGTCAGAGTTTCTTCACTCAGTACAGTATCGGTGGCATTAGCTGAACAGTAGTCAAGAGAGCGGACATGATGGCATAGAAATGTTTTCAAGCCACTCCTTAGCAAAGTCACTGGCCTGTTGGCACTCACTGGACTCACACTTGATTTGGTGCTCTTTCCCCCAGGTTTTCTTTTGGACATGAAGAGGCATAAAAGGTCCAAGAAACGACTTTTTCACAGCATATATACCATTCTTCTCATCAATGCATACAGCATCTAGATGGGAATTTGCAGTGATATCTCTGACAGCTTTATCTGTGTGTTGTCTGTAAATGTGCTTCTTGATATTTTTTCTTTGGAACTGCACATTACAGTGAGGACAAAGTACATTTGGCAACTTTGCACGGCTCACTCTGCAGGGAGGGTTGTCCATGGGTGGGTCTTGGGGTCTCTCTGCTGGGTCTCTTTGTCCTTGTATTTCACTATCATGTACCTGAGACACAGATGAGGTAGGTTCACAGATCCTGCTGCAGAGAATTGACAATCAAACTGAATATCAACTAACAGCATTAAGTGAACAAAGCCAATGCAGCTCCACGGAAAATGTGAATGAAAATTGTCATTGTTATTTTAACAGCACATTAGTAAAATGCGTCTAGGCTTATGCACAGCGTACGGTATTTTGGATGTTTTTGAACTAAACAGTACGGCAATCATGCTAATGAATAAAATTATGTTTTCATCAGATGTCTTAGTTACAACACGATGGAGCTAGCAAAGCAGTTTTGTGTTTATATGTGCGAGCGGGATTTATTCAGTTTGGGAAATCCCACGGTCTCTAAAGCTACAGTTCAAATTGTTTGGCTGACTAAATAGGGAGGGACCCATCTGCTAGCAATAGGGGCAGAGACTGAGAGGGCTACATGGAGCTACATGGATAAATATGCACCAAACAAGCCATTTTGAAATGTTGCTGTTCTTACGAATACAAAAGTTGGGTGACCCTCCCCTCTAGACTAAAAAAAATTGGATGACCCTCCACTCAACAAAGAATAAAAAGTAGGGCTGTCAGCATTAACGCGTTAATCGCGATGCGATTAAGAGTCAAGCATAATGCGTTAATTTTTTTAAATCGTATTAATCGTATGCCGCCATTTATTAATTTATTTTCACTTCACTCAGCTTTGCGTCGTGCCTAACAGGCTACTATTTTGCCGTACTTCCTCGTAACACATCCTGCTGCTGCAGGAATAGCAACGCAGATTTCGGTGCCTCATTCTGGTGCCACTGATATGTCTGCGCTTCTCTCTGATTCTCTGAAACAGACGTTACAGGCAACAGAAACATTGCTGCACATGATGCTAGTACACTACTACTACGCTACACTCGACAGCAGCTAACGTTAGCCTACCGCTAGCTAGTAGCTGGATTAAACACGGTTCTGCGTCAGCAGACAGCTAACACTAAACGGTGTAAAGTGTGACTGTATTTCACTGTAGAGGATTCTGTCGGTACACGATCCGTTCTGCCTGCACGATCCGTTCTGCACATGCGCAAGATAATACTGTTTTAACGAGGATACGACCTGCACGATCTGTTCCACGCTAGCCTATGGCTAGCCTCCACTGGGAAGCTAACGTTAGTTTAGCTAACAGCTAATTCGGCTAACCGCTAGCTGACAGCTAGATTCAGTCTAAAATAACGTTAACTCAAACGTAATGGGAAAAGCAGGCTACAGCTAAATTAAGACTTCACAGTAATAACAATAAAGACAAGTATTGAGTGATTGTATTTTAAATGAGCACAAGTAAAGTAGAACTGACGTAACAGCTGTTATATATGTTAGGTGTTTATTATATATGTCAACGTTTATTTTCAAGTTTTATTTTGAGGGTCTTTTAAAGTTATTACATGCTGTCTCAGCTAGCAGTTAGCCGAATTAGCTGTTAGCTAAACTAACGTTAGCTTACCTGTGGAGGCTAATGGCAGACCGCTACAATCAGCTAGCAGTTAGCCGAATTAGCTGTTAGCTAAACTAACGTTAGCTTGGCTGTCGACTGGAAGCGTGGAACAGATCGTGCAGTGTCGTAAATCCTCGTACAACCGCGCATGCGCGAACATTTTGCGCATGTGCAGAACGGATCGTGCAGGCAGAACGGATCGTGTACCGACAGATTCAACACCGGGATGTAACAATCTGCAGCTGCCGTTGTCGGAAAAACACAGACGGTGTGTTCAATGAAACTGATAACTTACAGCCTCGTGGTGCATTCAAAGTTGTTGTTAAATTCAAATGTGTGACTAGATTAAATATATAATAAACAAATACAAATCTTAAAATCAAGTTCGTAAAGTCACTTTCTTTGCATTCATTTGATTCCCAATCAAGATACACTGGTAAGAATGGCTTTCCATTGTTAATATGTACTTAAAAACTGTTCTGAAATGCAAAACAATAGAATTTTAATCATGTGATAAAACATGCGATTAATCACGATTAACTATAGAAATTCAACGATTAATCGCGATTAAGAAAATGTAATCGTTTGACAGCCCTAATAAAAAGATATGACCCTCCCCTATTGTTCCATTCCATAAATACCGAACAGTCCCTAAATAAAAATATTATGGTGCAAATCCGCCATCATAATAGCAATGCTCCAAGGTCCAGACACGCCTGGCTTTTAAAGGGAATGGGAGATGACACTCTGATTGGTTTCTTGCATGTTATGCTCAAAACACACCTATGAATTAATCAAGACACTAAGTACAACCCTTTTGAACCATGCACAGACCCTATTTTTATATACGTTTTAGTAAAGCCTTTGCCCGGGTCTGATTTTTCCCACAAATTCACAAACGGATTTACAGCAGGTAGACGGCACTACAGAGCACAGATTCTGATGGTTCACAGATGTCATTGTAACACCAGAAAAGCCCGTGTTAGCATATCCAGCCAGGTAAAAGGTAGCAGGAGATTTTATTTTATTCAGGAGACTATAGGAGACTATATTTTATATAGGCCTAATTGTATTTTAATTTTATTTTAGAAGTTATCTGTTGTAGTAGTTATGGCTGATAATGGGGCAGGACCATCACAAGAAAAAAGAAACGAAGAACAACTAAAAGCTAAAAAGGGAAAGTAAAAGATGACGGGCAAAAACGCAGTCAATCTCAGTCAAGTCAATCTCTGTCGGGCTTTCGACAGATGGAGACAATTACTGCATTGTTAATGATTCAAAACCGGCGGGAGGGCATGACACAGGAGGCTCCAGGCTGCAGCCATACAGTCTCAAAGTTTTCCCAAACTTGCGATCTTAAAGAGGCCGGCAGGTCCTGTAACTCGTGGGTCGCCACTACTAGCCATACTCGTCCTTTCATGCTACTATCTCTGACTCACTCACTGGACCGTCAACCTGACAAAAAACTGCATGTAGGCGGAGAGCTTGGCTAGCTTCAGAGCTAAGGCGGGGCTACAGATTAGGTGTCCCTAGAACCCGCGCATCTAACAGTAGTTCCGCATTACATTAGTTCCGCATTACATTAATTAATTGCACGCAAGTTTTATTTATTTATTTTATTTAGTGACGCGTCAGCGCAAATTATTTGTGTCAACGCATTTACGTAAATCGATGACGTTGATGACATCGACTACGTCGACGAATCATCCCAGCCCTACTTGAAATGTCTGTAATAATATCTGTAATGTATTCTCTTATTGTAAATGAATGAGGAACTCAGTACTATACAGCACCATAAAGAAAATTTTTACGACAGCAGGTGTGGTAAAAACACTTAACGCTTTTGTCCAAAGCGGCCACTAGAATCAACACTAACTGAAAGCAAACATACAGCCACTTTAAGGACCAACACCATATGTGACTTTGGTCTGGGATTTTTATTTTATGTATTGTAATACATTTTTTGTGAACTTTTAATTCCGATTTGTGTTTTTTCTTTTACTCGGCTCACACCTGATTTTTAGAACCTGATAGCCTTTTTATGGAGTCCTAGACTCCTTTTAACCTAGGTGGTTTTAAACTTTATTTTAGCCTTTTAAAAAAAATTTCACCCCAAGAATTATTTCCAAGCGACTAGCCAAAGCCTTAGCAAGGATTTTAGCTTCCAGACGTATCAAACTTAGGGGTCTGTAAGAACCACAAAGGTTAGGATTAGGGATGGGTATTTCCAATTCCATTTTTCCATTTTCAATTCCGTCCCCAAGGCCCTGATTTGATTACATATTTGATTCAATATCAATAAGGTTAGGTAAATTTCAGTTACCAACTGAATACCAATGTTGCTTGGATAAAAGAGATTCTCAGAGAACAATATAAATTGTACAAGCAAGAAACAACCCTCAAATATTTTTTATAATGCACCCCACAAAAAGGGGGTCAATTCACCACATCCATGGTGAAAATGCATAGCTTTAAAAGATTGATTTTGGGATTTTAAGATTTTACGATTATTTTAACCCAGGCCTGGTTAGGATCTTTGTCTTTTTTTTAAAAGCAGACTCGCTGGCCCCCCCCCCACTCGCTTTGTATAAAACAGTGGTTGGCGTATTTTCTAGACATAGTTATGTTTGAGCTCTCTACAGCAAGGATTAAAAAGGCCAAATCATCGACTGTAGACCTATGGAAAAACGCAGCATCACAACAATTAGAGGTGTGATTTCTGTTTTTGTTTATTTGTTTGTTTTTGTTTTCCTCAAGACTGCAGAGTGTGGGGGGTGGGAGAGGGCTGTTGTTCTTGTTCAATTGTGTTTGTCTGTTCTGTATGTTTAAAAATATAAAACCAATAAAAAAATTGATCTTAAAGCAGACTAATGGAGCCTTGTCTTAAAGTAAGAGGAAAAGAGCCTTTCTGGGCTTGGAGCTTTGTTATTTTACATGTTGTTTATGGCAAGGTTGATTTCATTTAAAGTTATTGTCTGTAATATTTTCATGTATTAATTGTCTAAAAGGTACCTACGTATCTATCAAAAAGTGAGTTGAAACAATGGTGTTTTAGTATATGACCCACTGATGAAAGCACTTGTATTTGTTGCTTTACCAAGTAATACAATCTGACTGTCTGGGACGACTTTCCCGTCCTAAATTATAACGTTTATTTCCAGTTATTTCCACCCTTTTGCCGCATGTGGAGCTTCTCACTGCCGATTATGTTGCGTTCCAATGTACTCGCAAATTGGGAATTTACAACGAGGAAAGATGCAAAGAAAGTGTACATTAATTAGGCGCCTACATTTTATTACTGCTGACTCACAATAGGGGACCAACAAACATAAAGGAGACCGTTCAACTTTGAGTCCAAATAAAAATAAACAAAAAAATAAACTCACAAGAGGAACGAGCTGATGCTGGCTGAGATGACAACCTCTGCCATTGACTGCAGCCGGTCTGTGTGCAGCTCAGGTGGGATACAGACACCTGACGCTCGGTCTCTGTATTGAACCAACCTCTCCCGGAGTCACTTTTCGGGACGAACATTCAGGAAATGATAGCCAGTCTTGAAGCCAGCTGTATAGCCTTAGAGCAGCTGGGCTCTCATCTCCGCCCGCAGTGCAGCAGTCATGGCGCCGCCAGCGGGTTTGGCAGCACCACTAGCCTGCGGAGAGCTTCGGGGATAACTGCCACTTGCCATCCCGGACCTGCTAACCCACTTCCACCTCGGGCTTCGGGCTGGCTCATGCCGCTACCTTCGGGAGAAGGCAGCAGCACCACCAACAACCCCCTTATTTATCAATAAAGGGCGTAAACTTTGTATGGCCTCAAGAGTTTTTCTTCCCTGCCCTTTCTGATGCTCAGGTTAGTTCAGATGTTAGCAATGGATCCATGTTGTGCCACCTAATACTGTTGGCACTGAGACGCTGCACTCGGGTCGGAGGGGACGTTCTGTCCTTTCTATTTTAACATTTAAATGCATCAATCTGGTGCACTTTGAAAAGAAATTCAGACAACCAGCAGCGGGGGGGGGGGGGGGTCTATGTGTGGAGTAGTTTTGGAGACATGCCTCTTTGTAATTATGACATATATTAAAAAAAATAAAGTATGGCAAAAGATGTTCCCCAAAATTTTGCATATGGCTATTTTTGAAAAGTGATGTAGTACAACCAGCAGAACACTAATTATGTGTGAAGTAACTTTAGAGACACAACTCTATTTAATTATTAAAATAGTAAATGTTTTCGGCAAAACATATTCCCCAAAATTATGAATATGCTTATTTTTTTAAAGTAAGTGCTGTATAGCAACTAGCAGGAGACAAGTTATAATTGAGGTAAGTTTGGAGACACTACCTGATTTAATCATTAAATTAATAAATATTGTTGTTGTATCTCTTTTCGGTGTTGTAGTTTGTAGACGGTCCCTAAGCACTCGTCCTCCTGCAGTCTCACCACCGGCTGCTCGTTGAGACCAATCTTATTTCTCCAGGTTTGAGGACGGCTCGTTTTGATGAAAATGAGTTTGTAGCTTGTTGTTAACCTCACTACGGTAGGAAAGATACGTCGTTTATGATTTAATAACATTTCGCTGTAGAGTAATTTATCCTGGAAGTTCAAATCTGTGAATATCTTTCTAACTTTACCGAAGTTGAGCTCTGAGCAGTGCTTGCTCTGGCTGTCTTGAGCCTGCGTGTGAAGGGTGCGCGACTATACGTTTTTTTTCTGGTGTGTGCCAGAGTAAGCAAGAAAACAGTAGCTAACGCTACTAGTTTTATTTGCAGTGAGGAAGGCGTACAAGCAGACTTAAAAGAAGGAAACATATGCTGGTTTTTATTTGTTTAGTACCTTAAGTCACACAAGTACAACAACCATGTTCCAGCATTTGTCTGTGTAATCTGACCAGGGCATGAAATTGGCACCCGCCCACCCGCCAAATGCGGGTAACTTTTGTGATTGGCGGGTGAAACTGTCAATCTACCTGCGGGTAGCCAATGAGAATTGAGTGATTCAGACTCGTAACTATCGGTAAGCAGGGTACGCGGTTGCTTACAGGCCTGGTCCAATCAGGGGCCCGCATCACTAGAAGACATTGATTGACAGCCGGGGCCCCCTATCGCATTTTCATTACTCACACAATCCCAGCATCCCACGTGCAGCCACTAACCAAGCGGAAGTGAGAACGGGTCAAATTAATTTCCTAGTTTCTGATATGAAGACGAGACGTGTATGTGACTCGAACATCTCACATTTACCAACAAAACATACAGCGAAAGACCGTGCAAAACATTTCAGACCGTCCTGCCAACATGTAGACATTTTAACATCAATGTACGCTGGAACATTTCTTCACTCTAAAGTCAGCGCTGCTGTTTCAAATTGTCGGCTGCAGCGGGCGGGACTGCTCCGTTTCCCCCGCGACTGACGCGCACACACAATCACATACACAGACACAGACACACAAACACACGCACGCACAGACACACACACACACACACACACACACACAAACGCACATGGTGGATGCAGGAAAAAACGCAGATGAGACGTACAGGATGACCTAAATTGAGGACAGCTACGTTATTGTAAGTGCAATGATAAGTTAAAGTCCAATAAGTACTTTATCAAACCATATGAATGTGTGTCCCAGGCCAGGATAGGAAATTAACTAACAATGTAAAGATTAACAAGCCACTGACAATGACAGATATGTTCATATTTGATTCATCCAATAAATTATTTTGTGTCTTAAATCCACCAGCCTTTTTCATATTTTACCAACATTTGCAGCATCCTGAGCCTTTTTGGTAAAGTTCCTAGAAAATCTCAGCCCAGAATAATGAATTAATAGTAATAAGTATTATTCTCCCCAAAACAAGTTTCCTTTTTATTTATTTTTTTATTTTTAAGAACTATACAAAAAAACATTCATGTGTTATGGTGCGCATTCACCAGTGTTTGGTTGTTGTTGTGGTGCGCGTAGGCTACTCCTGATTTTGTCAATCATCTCATCTCTTATATGCAGTGGCATAACGAGCCAACACCGGGCCCCTATGCAGGATTATCAAGGCGGGCTACCATCAATAGGACAGGACAGGATCATAGAGTCACAGCAATTCCTGTTTTTCACCTTTATGACGCAAAAAAAAAGTGGCTGGTAAAAAGTCCCTGTGGCAGGTGGATTTAAAAATCCACCTGCCACAGTGGCTGGTGGTCAAAAAAGTTAACTTCATGCCCTGAATCTGACTAACATATTTTGCTCAAAAGCTGTTGAAAACCCGCTTAACATTTTATTTTAAAAACAGTTCGGAAACCTAAGATACATACATATATATATACAACATACTCTAGTCAGTATAAAGAAATGAGAGTATCATTGTGAAACAGAATGTGACACAATTGTTTTATATTAATTATCCTGTTTTCATTATTGTTGAAAGCTAAAACCACAATTAAAAATATATTTGATTTATCGCCCAGCCCTTTATAACGTAAAAGAAGTACAACTTTTTTGGCAGATATTGTTAAATAAGTGCACGATATGACCAGGATAATTGTCTAACAAAGTAAAAAAAATGTTTACATTTTTTATTAATTTTGCCTTGAAGTCTGACCTATCACTTACCACTAAATAATGTCATCACCCACATGTTTGCATCAAGAACATTAGTGAACTCTTCCGCCACCTCAGGGTATGACGCATAGTTGTTTGGGACTTCCAAAACGCATCCGCATGTGTGGGACTGGGGTCTTCTTGTATAGGTACTCTCCGGCTCAATGAATCGGACATGGATATCTTTGGCAACGAGGAGGTCTGCACCTGTTGAAGACATGAAAAATAATGGGTTTTTTTATTATAATGGATCTAGTTATAGTCTTGGTCAAATAAAACTGTTTAGTTATTTACTGTAGTTGGTAGTAGTTAGTAGACTCCGTTTACTGCCTGTCGCAAGCTTACCATTTCAGTCAGAACCTGGCCAGAACTCTGACTACGGAACTGCAAGGTAATGCTTATGCATGAACTACACTAATGGCAAGTATTTCATATAATACTAAATAAATCACAGATTTTCAATCTGAGTCTGATTTTCTCTCTTGTTTCATGTTGTAGCATGGCTACAACCTTCCTGGGTGTAGGAGTGAGGCTGGCCAGCAGTTCATCTACTCCTCCTGGGGGAGGTTTCAGCCATTTCAAGGCACTGCTCCAACACTCAGCAATATAGGCAGGATCCTGCACTATTTCTTTATGTGCAACTTCAACTAAGGTTATCCTGACATTTGCCTCTGTGATCAGAACTTTAACGTCATGGACCTCGAGGAAATCCAACCATTCCTCTCTTCCTCAGACATTTTTGAAGTCTTTCATCGCTTCCTCGGCAATTTCCTTTTTGTCAGTGGGAACCGTTTCTAAGGAAGCTGCAAACAGATAATGATGATCCATGATTTCAAGTCCAAGACAGTAGGAGAGGAAGGGCTTGGCCAATACTATGGGAAAGTACTTCACCATGTTGTAGCCTACGACCATGACTTTTGCTACATTCTCCCACTCATCTTTCATGTTATGTCTTGTCATGGGTACTTTCAGTATGTTTCCGGCAGTGCATTTCATAAAGAAAGTCTCCCAGTACTCACTTAGAGCATCACTCAGAACTCCACCAGTGTCTTCTCCTTTCTCTGTGACACCATTGGGTAATACCATCTTAATCTCTAAGATTGCATCATCAAGAGATACGCAACCACTCTTGAAGGCAGCATTGAGATCTTTGAAAACATTTCCCCTGTGAAGCCTTAGCTTGGTGGTCTTAAATGGTTGACAAGGTTCCTCTGGGAGCAGGTCCATTGGAAGGATATCATCAAGGTCCACAGTTCACAGTTATCTTCAAGAAAACCATATCCAGTCACAATCTCGTCATCAAGAGAAATCAAATCATCCTCTTCAAAAATGTCCTTCTCTGTTGAGAGTAAAGTTACTGTATTTGAAGGTTCACATGTGCTAGCCTTTGTTCTGGGAGTTCCAGTTGTGAAATCAGATCCACAGGTTGTCCCTGTAGTTGAAGCAGCTCCATAAGAAGCAGCAGCTGCACAGGGTAATTTCCTTGTGAGGGGCACTGCATTTTGTGATTCACCAGGTGAGGTAGCATCATTCAGTTTTTCTTCTGCATCAATCTTTTTGCATGATAGATGTAGTCTCAACATTCTAACTTTCCTCTTCTCATATTGTTCACCTAGGGTGGTCAATGGATCCAGCTCATCTTCAGTAAAATCTCATATGCGGAATTCAAAGTCATTGACATTCAGATCACGTGACCAACGACTCGCATGGCTGCTCAAGGCTGAGGCTCTTCGTCCCATCTCCGCATTATCATTGTTAACCAGCTCTATTCTTTTTTAATTCGACGTCCATCCTTTCATTTGTTACCACGGTAACTTTGTGGAATGCCTGCAGGAGCGAAAAAGCAGACCCCGCTGCAGTTTAACCGAGCAAAGAATTCTGCTAACTTGGCTAGCATGGCGACGGCTAGCGAGGTTTCAGATGCTAACGCGGACATACGTATGGAGGCGGCCATGGCCAGGGTTCTGGAAAGGCAACAAAGCGGGCTTCAATCAGCGGTCCGCATCGCAGTGAAGGAGGCGTTAGCAGAAATTGACACCTCGCTTCAACACATCAGAACAGAGCTGGAGAGGCAGGAAACTACAGTAAGAGATCTATTTCAGCGACTAGACGAGGCGCAGAAGGACAGCAGACAGATGAGAAACACGGTGACGGCCTGTTTTGATGACCAGAGGAAATTTGAGCTGAAGTTGGCTGAACTGGAAGATAGATCGAGAAGAAATAACGTCCGGATCATCGGACTGAATGAGGGCAGCGAGAAAGATGACCCAGTTGGATTTTTGCAAAAACAGTTGCCAAAATGGATTCCATCCCTACAGAACAGGGCTACCATCGAAATTGACAGGGCACACAGAATCTACGGCAAGGGTACAGGAACACGCACGCTGATTCTCAGATGTCTGAGATACCAGGACTGTCAGGCAATTATTCAGGGGGCAAGACAGGCACAGCAGGAAGGCCCGATTCGAGATTCCAACGCCACGCTGCACTTTAAGCCTGACTACAGCGCTTTCACCACCCAGCGGCGCCAGGAATTTATAGGAGTGCAGCGCAAGCTGCATGCTAAAGGCATCCCAAACTTTGTTATTTATCCGGCAACTCTGAGAGTAAACCACGGAGGGAGAACGTTCACGTTCACTGCACCCGAGGAAGCGGACAAGTTCTATCGGAATTTGGATATGAAGGAAAGGGACTTGACGCCCGCGCTGGATGCTTCGTGACCGGACTGGGAGCTGTCATCGGGCCCGGAGGGCGGCGTGGGGACCTCCGGGGCGGGAAGCGAGTGGGCGGACCCGATGACTGTGGATTAGTGTATCTGGGACATTGCAAGTTCAACCGGGGACACCGCATGTAAGTTTGGCAACCTGACGTTTAGGGGAATGTTTGATGAGGCTGAAAACATGACGGACATGGACTGCTCAATCTACACAGCCTAAGAACATGATAAACACTTATTTTATAATCTATATTTACTACTCTTACATGGTTTGTTACCCACATAGGCTATTTCAGAGCGTAATAGCTTATAATGTATGAGCTTGGGAGCCGAGTTATAAGGAGCATTTGATTTGACTGCATTTTATATTCTATGTCTATTACTCCTACACGGCTGATTTGTTTTTCATACAGTTTATTTCAGAACTTAATAGATGGTTGGGACTTAGTTTTAAGGTTTTTTTTGTAACATTGTTCATGTTTAACATAGGAAAGCATTAGACCTGTTTCAGTTAACCTGTGACTTTAGACAGGAGGGGCAGTTTTGAGCTGACTTTTTGTGCGAGCTGCGTTTGATGTATCCTACAGAGAGGGAAGGGACTCTGCGGTCTCGGAAGGTTAGGGGATTTATTTTATGTTTTGTGTTTTCACTACACTGTGCTTAGATCTAACAGCTCACCCTTTGTTACAAATTTATCAGTGAATTCTCAAGACATATATACGTGTAAATTTTGAAGATGGCTGAGTTTTCAATCCTTTCTGTTAACATCAGGGGGCTAAATGGGCTGATCAAACCAGCTAAATTCCTGGACTATTTAAGAAGGAAGAACATAGACGTGGCGCTTATTCAAGAATCACATTTGTGTAAAAGAGATGTAAATCGGCTACAAAATAAATATTTCAAAGTTGCTGCTCCATTGTGCTGCTGTCACGGAGATGCACACTCACCATAGACAAAAGTAGTAAAGACAGGATATCATATATATATATATATATATATATATATATATATATATGTACTACGATAAGGAGGAGGAAAATAGCCTTTGTCTCAGTATATGCACCGGCTACATATGATGAAGGCTTTTTCCCACGCCTAACCAATGAATTGCTTTCTCTCAATGAATTATACTACTAATTATAGGGGGAGACATGAATGCAGTACTAGACTTAAATCAGGATAGATCACGGGTCAATCACACGAAAGCCCAAAAACACATATCGGACATGTTTAATGCAGTTGTGGAATCCCATGATCTTACAGATATATGGAGAATGCACACTCCTACTAGCAAGGATTACACCTTTTTTTTCCATACGTCACCTCACCCATTCCCGCATTGATTATTTTTTGTGCTCCAGTGAGCTTAAGGCAATGTTCCACACGATAGCAATAGAACCAGCAGCTGATCACAAGGCACTGATAACCACATTCCGTTGTGATATGTTAGGAGAAAGATCTAGAAGGTGGCAATTCAATAATTCCCTTCTCCAAAACACAGCTTTTAATATAGAATTTGGAGCCAAACTAGCGGAGTTCATATCAATCAATGCTGGCTCAGTTTCGGACCCGGTGTACATTTGGCAAGCCGCTAAACGATTTATTAGAGATTTCACATCTTCCTTTGCAGCAAATGAAAAATGAAGAAAAAGAGAGAGGCAAGGATTGCGGAGTTGGAAGAACGTTGTACATCGTTAGAGCAATCGCTTAAGACTTGTTTTTCTAAATCTACACATACTCTTTGAGTCACAAATCGAGCAGAGCTAAATGACTTGCTAAAAAGGAGAGCTGAATTCATAACGCACAAAGTGAGGCAAAATTACTACTTTAACGGCTGTAAACCAAGCAAATTGCTTGCTCTGAAATTAAAACAAAGCAAGTCCAGAGCTGCTATCAATAGCATCCGCACGGACCGAGGTATCTCAACGAATCCTAAAGATATCACCGCCACTTTCCAATCCTTTTATTCAAAGCTGTATGAATCCTCCTGCAATCCGGATCCGACGCAGTGCCAAAAGTTCCTAAAAGAGCTAAACCTGCCTCTTCTTGACCCAGAGGAGGCAGAAGAACTGGGTCAACCTATTACGTTAGAGGAACTCAAATCAGCGTTAAAAACAGCTAAGAAAAAGAAAACATGGATGGAATTCCATCAGAACTCTTACTACAGTACTTTGACACACTAGGACCTATCATTTTACAAACTTTAACCTCGGCCATAGAGAGGGGCACCTTTCTTCAACAAACCAACACTGCACTAATTTCGGTCATACACAAAAAGGGCAAAGATCCTAAGGAGTGTTCAAATTACAGGCCCATCAGCCTCATTGGGACTGATATTCAGCTTTATTCCAAAGTCTTGGCACTACGCCTAGAACGCTTCATCGAGAAGCTAGTCCATCCTGACCAATCAGGGTTTATACCAAAGTGTCAAGCTGCAGACAATATACGCAGATTACTCCATGTAATAGAAGAAGCCAAAAACCTCCCAACAACGGCAGCAGTTTTATCACTGGACGCGGAAAAGGCTTTTGACCGCCTAGAATGGAACTACCTGTGGCAAGTAATGGAGAGGCTTGGTTTGAGAGCCAAATTCATTGACATGGTGCGTACTTTATATGCGAATCCCACAGCCATAGTCTCAACCAATGGCCTGCATTCACAGCCATTCCCCATCGCACGGGGCGCGAGACAGGGATGCCTGCTATCTCCCATGCTATTTGCAGTCTCTCTTGAACCAGGCCATAAGGCAAAATAAATATATGTAATGTCCAGATTAAATCCAATAACCTTGAGGACTCTGTTCCAAAATTCTTAAGATCTTTAACGAATTTGGCTCAATCTCCAGCTATAAAATCACTTGGAATAAATCTAATCTTCTGTTGAACAAACGGACAGGTGACATCAGCTATTAGTGATACAATACCAACCCAAAGCAAAATTACATATTTGGGCTTCACCATTCATGCATCGCTACAGCGAGTTGTCCTAAGTTGACAACTATGAAACTATACTAAGTAGTGTTCAAAGAGATCTGGCCAATTGGTCTGTGCTGCCGGCATCACTATACGCTCCAGGATTGCTGTTGTTAAAATGAACATAGTTCCTCGTGTGAATTTCTTAAGTACAATGATCCCCTTACCCCCACCGATAAATTTCTGGAAGAAACTTGATACCGTAATTCGGCAGTATATTTGGAATAATAAACAACCTAGGCTAAAATACTTACCATGCAACGTACCATAAACATGGGAGGCCTGGCCCTCCCCAACCTTAAAGTGTACCACAGAGCCTTTCAGCTACGGGCCCTCAGAGTGTGGATGGAATCCTCATCTACAGTCCCACGGAGAGATATACAGCAAAACCTCACTGGAAGTCTAAGACTGCAATACCTTGCCTTTACAGGTGTGTGTCCAAAAAAGTGTATGCTAGCCTACAGCCCTATTATCACCAACACATTGACCAACTTTAAACAGGTGGAGGAGCAACTACGCTA
The DNA here is from genome assembly GCF_008315115.2 of Sander lucioperca. Lineage (NCBI taxonomy): Eukaryota > Metazoa > Chordata > Actinopteri > Perciformes > Percidae > Sander > Sander lucioperca. The sequence continues at coordinate 18,045,851 of NC_050182.1, read as the reverse complement.
CACCAATAAGTGGCATTTGAACACCCCAATTTGGCACAACATACACTTAATGTCTAGTAACAAACCTTTTGTTTATAACCAGTGGAGTGACAGAGGTATTTATACTCTAGACCAGCTATTCAATGATGAAGGTGTGTTAAGTTTTGAAGACCTGAGAGCTAGCTTTGAGGTGCCTAAGACATCCATCTTCCTTTATCTTCCTTTAAGATCAGCCCTAAAATGTTATGGAGTACCAGCAGCGTAACGAGCCAACACCGGGCCCCTAAGCAGGATTATCAAGGCGGGCCCTCTACTACAGCACGTGATGTCGCAATGTCGGTGAATCTCTGGGTCAACTGAGAGATGACAATATCAAGGCAGGCATTAAACACATGGACGCGAAAGTAAGACTCAGCATCTGCTAAACGTTCATCTTGACACAGCTCATCAAAATGCACTTTCACTTTTCTCAGCCGAGTGTTCTCAAATGCCTTGCTCACTCCCCACTTCTCTGAAAGGCCCTTCGCTGTTTGTTTGGCATCTTCAAAATGTTGTCGGAACACAGTTAGGTCTCTGATGGCGCTGTCCAGTAGCTGGACTGCTGTAGCGAGATCCATGTCTTTGGACTGTAGAAGTTTTGATATCACATTAGTTCGCTCCAGGATTTTGCTTTGGAGGACAACAAGACAAACAAATGAGAATTTCTCCATTGCCTGTTTCAACGATGCAGCCTCGTCCCGTTCATCTTTATTTCTGCTTGTCAGTGAAAGTTTTGCCAATGCCTTCATCACATCATTGTACCGATGTCTCAGAGCGGTTACTGCATCGTAACGTGAGGACCATCTAGTCGGGCATAACTTTTTCAGTGTTATGTTGGAGTCATTGTTTGTGTCGTCACTGTGTGTTTTATTTGAGAGCATTGCCCATCTCTTTATGCTGTGCCCAAAGAACACATAAATGCGCTCAACAATGTCAAAAAACTGCCTTACTTCTTGTATTTTCACCGCATCATTAAGGATGAGATTCAAATTGTGTGAGGCACAGTGTACATACACGGCAGTTGGCTCATTGGCAGCTATCCTTGCTTGGACACTGTATATGCCGCGCATATTTGCAGCACCGTCGTACCCTTGCCCTCTGCACTTGGAAAGGTCTAAGCCATTTCCCTCCACAGACGCAACAATCTCCCTAGTAAGCTCACTGGCCGATGAGTCCTTAACTTCACGAAATCCAGTGAAGGACTCTTTGATCGTAACATCAGTGGCAACACCGACAGCATCTCGCTCAACTATGACATATCTGAAGATCTGGCTCATCTGATCAACTTTAGCAACATCTTGTGTTGTGTCCATAATCACGGAGAAAAATGGAGCTGATCGTATTTCTTCTAGAATGTTTTTCTGAGTGTGTTTTGCTAGAATTTCGATAAGCTCATTTTGTATCAGTGGGCTTAGGTACTTGATCGAGCGAGCAGGGCGGCTAATCAGATCTTTAAGCACTGGGTCGTACATTGCCAGGAGCTCATTTCCCCTATTTTTTCCCTATGTGCTCTAAAGGGAATGTTGTTCATAGCTAAAGTGAGCGTAACGTTAATCACACGGTGTAGTACCTGTCTCCAAAAGCTGGCCTCATGAAGTATGTCCCTCTCCATATCCTTATCCATAGTTCCATTCTGACGCCAATGGTCGCATGTCACACATGCAGCTTTATGTAGAGTGGATGACTCGTGTTGTTGAATTTTCTTTGATAAATTACGCCAGGTATTTGTTTTCCATGTTGACTTGGCAAAAAGCCAACAGGGCTGGCAGTAGGCTACATCTAGTGTGGGGGAGTAGCACAGCCATGTCCTCAGTATCTCCAAACCAGACTTTGTTTTGTAAAGGTAATATGCCGTAGTAAAGGAGCGGTTATCCTGTGTGGGATCCCGTGGGAAAGGGCCAGTAGGTTGGCAGGACCCCGTAGATAATATATAACGTTTGGCATTTGAGTCTAGACACTCAGGATAATGACCCATGTCGGTTGGATACTCATGCAAAGAGGATATATTAGCAGTGATGGGCATAGAATCTACCTCGTTCTCCTCAATGCTGTCGTCGGATGACCCACTAGTGTTAGCACAGGCCACCAAGCTGGCAGCGGGTGCCTCACTCCCTTCTTCAACATTTTCCCCTTCTACATCGATGCTGCTTGATCCACTGGTGCTAGCATTAGCCAGGGAGCTGCAGCTGCTACTGCCAACGGTCGCTGCAGGTGCTTCACTCTCCCCCTCCTGTGCTATCTTTTTAAAGAAGCTTCCTATTTTTGGTATTTTACTCCTTGCTTTCTCCAATTCCTCTTTTCGTTTTCTCTTTTGAAAGCCACTTTTGTGTTTGTAATTTGACGACGACTCCATATTGACATTGTCTGTCTCACTTTCAATGTTTTTACTGTTTTGCACGCAATATGCATGTTCACTTACCATATCCCACAATCCCCGTCACCATTCTAAACAAATTACATCAAAATCCATCATTGTTCGTTTCAAACATGTATTTAATGATCAGTAAAATATGTTGTTGCGAATTTATTCAAATAAATTTGCTTAATTACTTTAAATATGTATTTATATAGTCGGATGACATTCTTAAAGAGGGACACACCATTGAGCAGAAACCTAGCTGTTACAGTCAAAGTGAAAGGGCCAGGTCGCGAGTGATATATATGCGATAGGGGCCCCCGGCTGTCAATCAATATCTTCCAGTCGGGCGGGCCCCTGATTGGTCCGGGCCCGTAAGCACCGCTTACCCTGCTTACTGATAGTTACGCGCCTGTGGAGTACCATGGGGGAACAGTTTTGAGATGCATCCAATCATTAAATGACTTGTTGATTCTCCGGTGAGAGGATTAGTGTCCAGGATTTATGCTAAACTGATGCAGGCAGTTTTTGGGACATTCCCCACTGTTCCAAGAACCCAAATCACCAGCAGATCCACTTTAACATATGCCATAGGACATACTGGACTCCTCAGAAGAGATACGTCTCTAAAGCCATTCCTACTCCCTATTGTACGTTCTGCCAACCTGAACAAACTGGAACTTTTCTGCACATGGTCTGGGAGTGTGAACAGGTACATGAGTTTTGGAATAAAACAACATCAATAATATCTGATGTGATAGGATGTCGAATTCCTACTGACCCGATTGTTTTGTTACTTAACCCTTGTGTTGTCCTTCATGTCACGGGGACTTGTTTAGTTTATGTACTGTCCTACTACCCTGGCGTTGTGCTTCGGGTCCCTGGACCCTTTCGTGTGTGTGTGTGTGTGTAATAATCTCACATCTCACACAGCAGACACATGCCAAAGGGTTTTTATTCAAAAGATTTTCAACAGTGTTGTTCATGTCACTTTGTTGCACCTGTTCACATCTCAATAGCACACACTGTGTGTGCGTTGACTTCGCTCGTCTCTCGTGGTGTTCAGTGTCAGGCCGTAGGCGATTCCAGGTCGACACGGTCAAAAGCACGAGCGAGACAACGGGTGTCGTCGTCGTCGTTGTCGTTGTTGTGTTGGCCCAAGCCCAAACCGGCGGCGTTCGAGCCAAGAGGCTACAGTCCGCGCACACATTCCGCGCAGTTGAGCCGCGTGCATCTCCCGCAGATGTATCTCTTGCAGGCCCCGCACGCCGTGTATGTCTTGCGGTCCTTTGTCTTTGGACAGAGCTGACACCTCTTCCTCTTGCTGGCCACTCTGGGCGCGGTCGGTTCCACATCGTCGTCGTTGTCGTCGTCGTTGTCGTCGTCGTTGTCGTCGTCGTTGTCGTCGTCAACACCCTCTCTGTGCTCTCGAGCGGCCGCGGCCCTGCTCGTCAAGGCCTTGACGAGTGCGGCGGACGCTTCCGTGCGAGGGAGACGCGAGCGTCTCTCGATGAGCGGAGTCACGAGCGCCCTGCCCAGCTGCTCCAGGAACACGCGCCTCCTGTAGAGCTTGCCGCGCATCCACTGGGGCCTGAGCTCTCGCCAGAGCACAAAGGCGTTGTAGGCGGACACGTCGAGGATGTTGTGGAACACGGCGAGGGGCCAGCGCGTCGTCTTCCTGCGGCAGCTGTACGTGCCGACGAGCTTGTCCAGGTTGTCCACGCCGCCCTTGGTGCTGTTGTAGTGCAGGATGATGTCGGGCTTGGCGTCCCTGGTGGCGCGGACGCGCGCCTTCCCCGTGTGCAGCGTGCTCAGCAGCAGCACGTTCTTGTGCCTCTTGGGCACGTAGGACACCAGAGTGACGGTGGGCGTGAAGGCGAACCTGGACGAGAAGAGCGCACGGCCCTTGGTGTTGAGCAAGGCGCGCGGCAGCTCGGGCTTGTTTTTGCGCATCGTGCCCACCACGGTGAGGCGCCTCTCGATGAGCAGCCGCCGGGCCAGCTCGTAGGAGGTGAAAAAGTTGTCGCACGTCACGTTGCGCGGACCCCGCAGGCCCTTGGTCACGTCCAGCACCACGCGCGCGCCCAGATTCCTCTCGGGCCCGCCGCTCGCCGACTTGCCCGTGTACATCTGCATGTTCCACGCGTAGCTGGACGCGGCGTCGCAGGCCACCCAGGACTTGAGTCCGTACCTGGCGGGCTTGCTGGGCATGTACTGGCGGAAGGAGCATCGACCTTGTTGTCGTTGTCGTTGTCGTCGTCGTCGTCGTCGTCGTCGTCGTCGTCGTCGTTGTCGTTGTCGTTGTTGGCGTTGGAGGTGTTGGACGTGTCGTCAAAGAGTGAGAATGAGAAAGACACGGAAAAAGAACTCGGAGGAAGACAAAGAAGGGGGGAAGGAGGGAAGGTGAAGAAGAAGAAGAATGAGATAGAAATTATAGATGAGAATACAAGCACACGAGAAAAGAACAAAATGTTTAGAAACATCCGCATGCGCACACACACACAAAAGCATTGTAAACGGCGAGCTGGAAAAAGACCAAGAAAAAGACGAGACAATTGTGCCACGGCTGTCGCGATACGACGATAATGAAAATAGCTGCGGTGATAAATACCCACCTCGAAAGGGAACCAGCTGCTCGTCCACGGTCACGTCGGGGCCCGGGTTGTAGAGGCGAGGCAGCCGCCGCACCCAGGCGTCCCACACGTCTCGTATGGCCGCCAGTTTGTCCGCGGCTCGTCTGGCGGCTCTCGTCTCGCGGTCGTCGAATCGCAGCAGTCGCGAGAACGCGTGGAAGCGCTTGAGCGGCATCGTGGCGCGGAAAATGGCCCTGCCGCTCTCCTCGTGCCACAGGCTCTCCAGGGCCTCGTTTCGGGACCTGTACACGCCGGCGAGGAGCAGCAGCCCGATGTAGCCGCGCAGGTCCGTGGCGTCCATCAGTTTCCAGCCGTTGCCGCACTTCCTTAGGCCCTCGATGTTCGTGGCGGTCACCACGATCTCTTGTATGTGCCGCGTGACAAACAGCTCGAAAGCGGAGAGTATATCGCGGACGCGTGTTGCCGCGTACTCTGTGGGTCCTGGGCTCTGCGGAGCGGTGGCGCGTCTGGCCGGGTCTTGTTGTTGCCGTTCGTCTTGGTCGTGTCGTTCGTCTTGGTCTCGGTCACGTTGGTCTTGGTCTTGGTCTTGGTCTTGGTCTTGGTCGTTGCCGTCGTCGCCGTTGTCCAGTTGTTGTTCCTCGTCCTCTTCATATTCGGCACGACGGCGGCGACGAGGTCCAGGGCGATGGGGATGATACGTCGTGGAGGACCATTCGATCTCGCCGTCTCTCGACGCAAACCTTTCGCTCTCCTCCTCCTCCTCGTCCTCCTCGTCCTCATCGTCTTGTTCCACATCCTGCTCCTCGTCGTCGTGGCCCTCGTTGTCGTCATCTCCCCTTTGCCGTCCACCCTCCTGTGGCGCGTTTGCCCCTCGTTCTTCTCCTCGTTCCTCGTCCTGCTCGCCGTCGTCGTCGCCGCCGTCGCCCTCTCTGTCTTCATCTCCCCTTTGCCATCCACCAGCCTGTGCCACGTTTGCCCCTTGTTCTTCTCCTCGTTCGTCGTCCTGCTCGCCGTCGTCGTCGTCGTCTTCGTCGTCGTCGGCGTCGGCGTCTTCGCCCTCTCTGTTTTCATCTCCCCTTTGCCGTCCACCAGCCTGTGCCGCGTTTGCCCCTCGTTCTTCTCCTCGTTCTTCTCCTCGTTCTTCCCCTCGTTCTTCTCCTCGTTCGCCTCGGTCGTCGGCGTCGTCGTACTCGTCTTCTCCTGCGTCTTGGTCGTGGTCGTGGTCGTGGTCGTGCTCGTCAGCGTCGTGGCGGTCTCTTTCTCCGTCATCGTGTTTGTCTCGGTCCTCTTCTGACGCACACCCGCCGGATGACCATTCGGAGTCGGAGTCGGAGTCGGAGTCGCTGTCGCTGTCACTGTGGTCGTCTTCTTTTTCTTCTTCTTCTTCTTCTTCTTCTTCTTCTGCTACTACTAAATTTTCCACTTGGGGGCCATTGCGTGCCACGTGGTAACCCGATGCAGCTCCAAATTTAGAGTCACACAGCGGGCCATGCCGGCGTCGCAACCGGCTGCTGAACCGAGTACAAAGAGTACAAAGGTCCAGAAGAAGAAGACGAAGAAGACAAAATCTGTACAATATACATGTATATGTATATACATTTGTGTGTGTGTGTGTGTGTGTGTGTGTAATAAAAGTGTTTAGTAGGACGAGAACGAGGTTTGTTTCTTTCCGCTTTGCCTCACCCTGTCTGTTTTACTACTACAAGCCAGGCCAGGGTCCCCCGAATACCATGGAATGGGTCACAGACACCCGAAGGCCAGAGCCGCGGTAGTAGACAAATACCATGGAATGGGTCACTGTGACCCGAAGGCCAGAGCTGCGGTAGTGGAGAAATACCACGGAATAATGTACGGGTCACATAGACCCGAAGGCCAGAGCAGTGGTAGTGGAGAAATACCATGGAATGGGTCACATAGACCCGAAGGCCAGAGCCGCGGTAGTGGAGAAATACCATTGAATACTGGCCAGGGTCACAGTGACCCGAAGGCCAGCACTGCGGTAGAGGAGCAATACCATTGAATACTGGCCAGGGTCACAGTGACCCGAAGGCCAGAGCAGTGGTAGTGGAGAAATACCATGGAATAGTGGCCACATAGAATCCGAAGGCCAGAGCCGCGGCAGCCGTGGAGAAATATCACTGAATACTGGCCAGGGTCACAGTGACCCGAAGGCCAGAGCCGCGGCAGTGGAGAAATGCCATGGAATAGTGGCCAGGGTCACAGTGACCCGAAGGCCAGCACTGCGGTAGAGGAGCAATACCATTGAATACTGGCCAGGGTCACAGTGACCCGAAGGCCAGAGCAGTGGTAGTGGAGAAATACCATGGAATAGTGGCCACATAGAATCCGAAGGCCAGAGCCGCGGCAGCCGTGGAGAAATATCACTGAATACTGGCCAGGGTCACAGTGACCCGAAGGCCAGAGCCGCGGCAGTGGAGAAATGCCATGGAATAGTGGCCAGGGTCACAGTGACCCGAAGGCCAGTGCTGCGGTAGTGGAGAAATGCCATGGAATAGTGGCCAGGGTCACAGTGACCCGAAGGCCAGAGCTGCGGTAGTGGAGAAATACCAGCGAATAACGCACGGGTCAGAGAGACCCGAAGGCCAGAGCCACGGCGGCCGTGGAGAAATACCGTCGAATAACGTGCGGGTCACAGTGACCCGAAGGCCAGAGCCGCAGCGGCCGTGGAGAAATACCACTAAATGACTGGCCAGGGTCACAGTGACCCAAAGGCCAGAGCCGCGGTAGTGGAGAAATACCAACAAATAACGTACGGGTCACAGTGACCCGAAGGCCAGCGCTGCTCAAGTGGAGAAATACCAGCGAATAACGCATGGGTCAGAGAGACCCGAAGGCCAGCGCTGCGGTAGTGGAGAGCAATACCATGGAATACTGGCCAGGGTCACAGTGACCCGAAGGCCAGCGCTGCGGTAGTGGAGAGCAATACCATGGAATACTGGCCTTTGGGTCACTGTGACCCAAAGGCCAGAGCTGCTCAAGTGGAGAAATACCAGCGAATAACGTATGGGTCAGAGAGACCCGAAGGCCGGAGCTGCGGTAGTGGAGAAATACCACGGAATAACGCGTGGGTCACAGTGACCCGAAGGCCCGAGCTGCTCAAGTGGAGAAATACCACGGAATAACGCGTGGGTCACAGTGACCCGAAGGCCACAGCTGCTCAAGTGGAGAAATGCCATGGAATAACGCGTGGGTCACAGTGACCCGAAGGCCAGAGCTGCGGTAGTGGAGAGCAATACCATGGAATACTGGCCAGGGTCACAGTGACCCGAAGGCCAGAGCTGCTCAAGTGGAGAAATACCACTGAACACTGGCCAGTGTCACAGTGACCCGATGGCCAGAGCTGCGGTAGTGGAGAGCAATACCATGGAATACTGGCCAGGGTCACAGTGACCCAAAGGCCAGAGCTGCTCAAGTGGAGAAATACCACTGAATACTGGCCAGGGTCACAGAGACCCGAAGGCCAGGGAGAAATACCATGGAATAACGTATGGGTCAAAGAGACCCGAAGGCCAGAGCCTCGGCCGTGGAGAAATGCCATGGAATAACGTACGGGTCACAGTGACCCGAAGGCCAGAGCAGCGGTAGTGAAGAGAAATACACTAAATGACTGGCCAGGGTCACAGTGCCCCGAAGGCCAGAGCTGCTCAATTGGAGAAATACCATTGAGTAACGTGCGGGTCACAGTGACCCCGAAGGCCAGAGCTGCTGAAGTGGAGCAATACCATTGAATACTGGCCAGGGTCACAGAGACCCGAAGGCCAGGGAGAAATACCATGGAATAACGTATGGGTCAAAGAGACCCGAAGGCCAGAGCCTCGGCCGTGGAGAAATGCCATGGAATAACGTACGGGTCACAGTGACCCGAAGGCCAGAGCAGCGGTAGTGAAGAGAAATAACACTAAATGACTGGCCAGGGTCACAGTGACCCGAAGGCCAGAGCTGCTCAATTGGAGAAATACCATTGAGTAACGTGCGGGTCACAGTGACCCCGAAGGCCAGAGCTGCTGAAGTGGAGCAATACCATTGAATACTGGCCAGGGTCACGGTGACCTGAAGGCCAGAGCCGCGGACGTGGAGAAATACCATCGAGTAACGTATGGGTCAGAGAGACCCGAAGGCCAGAGCCGCGGCAGTGGAGAAATACCACGGAATAACGTATGGGTCAGAGAGACCCGAAGGCCAGAGCCGCGGCCGCGGCCGTGGAGAAATACCACGGAGTAACGTATGGGTCACAGTGACCCGAAGGCCAGGGCCGCGGTAGTGGAGCAATACCATGGAATACTGGCCAGGGTCACAGAGACCCGAAGGCCAGAGCCGCGGCCGTGGAGCAATACCATTGAATACTGGCCAGGGTCACAGAGACCCGAAGGCCAGAGCCGCGGCCGTGGAGCAATACCATTGAATACTGGCCAGGGTCACAGAGACCCGAAGGCCAGAGCCGCGGCCGTGGAGAAATACCATGGAACAACGTATGGGTCACAGTGACCCGAAGGCCAGTGCTGCGGCAGTGGAGAAATACCATCGAGTAACGTATGGGTCACAGAGACCCGAAGGCCAGAGCCGCGGCAGTGGAGAAATACCATAGAATAACGTATGGGTCATAGTGACCCGAAGGCCAGCGCTGCGGTAGCGGAGATATACCATCGAGTAACGTATGGGTCACAGAGACCCGAAGCGCAACGCCAGGCCAATACAAAAAGTCAACTAAACTGAACGGGTCATTGTGACCCGATGGACAACATAAGGGTTAATGATGACTCTAAATTACACCTACTTGGCTAGCCGGCTCAACCGCAACCAAGAAAATGATAGCTCAGCGCTCCCCCCCCACTCGCTTTGTATAAAACAGTGGTTGGCGTATTTTCTAGACATAGTTATGCTTGAGCTCTCTACAGCAAGTATTAACAAGGCCGAGTCATTGACTATAGACCTATGGAAAAACGCAGCAGCACAAATGTCGGTCCTAATGACCTCAGCATCACAGGAATTAGAGGAAAGCGACTAGGAAAATTGTGATTTCTGTTTTTTGTTTGTTTGTTTTTCTTTCCTCGAGACCGCAGAGGGTGGGGGGTGGGAGAGGGTTGTTGTTCTTGTTCAATTGTGTTTGTCTGGTCTGTATGTTAAAACATATAAAAACAATAAAAAATTGATCGAAAAAAAAAAAAAATTGATTGTCCATCACTCAACAGTGTGAGAGTAAGGGAGGAGGAAGAGAGAAGGGAGGCAGGAGCCTGATACTGTTCATGAGTGTGAGAGCAGAGGTGAGGAGGGGGTATGGGGTCAGGAATGGCTTGGAGTTGAGGAGCTGCACAGCGCTGGGAACAAAGGTTGCCGTTTTCCTCTGGGTTCTGCATCCTGGGTAGGGAAGCCAGCATCCAAGGGGAGCCACTCAAATGCAGGGAACAGAGCATGAGAGGGGTCCTGCAGTTGTTATGATCTGCTGCTTACAGAGGGTGAAAAGGGGTCGGACATGGAGTCCGATAATCCTGGAGCAGACTTTGATGACACTTTGCAGCCAGTTTCTGTTCTAGGGGGTGATTGAGTGAAACCAGGATATGAAAGAGAAGGTGATGATGCTTCATAGGAAGGAGTAGTAAAAAGTCTTTATTGACACTGAAGGAGTTGAGCTTTCTCAAGAGATACTGCCTCTGCTGGCACTTTCTTAAGATCTCCTCTGTGTTGGTGCTTCAGCTGATTGTCCGTGGATGATGGAGGTGACTGCTGCAGCATGATCTTTCTGTTTGGTAGAACATTTTGGTGTGAGGAACCAGAAAGCAGAGACAGGAGGACCATGTCATATACAGCTTGACCATGTGGCAGGTAGTTTGGCTGAGTGGACCTGCAGCCGTCAGTGTAGAGGATTAAGAGTAGAGCATAACGAACGCATTCCTGTAGGGAGCCCGTGGAGGTGTGTATGAGATCAGAGAAAGTGTTTTTGACCCATACTCTCTGTGGACGGTGGGTCAGGATGTCCATTAACCACAGAGTTGGTGGTCCAGATAAAAGCAAGTGGAGAGTTTATTACCAAAAATGTGAGGCTGCAAGGTGTTAAATGCTGAGGAGAAATCTGTGAACAGAAGCCTGGCCATGTGTTAGGGGTTTCCAGATGCCTCATGATGGTGTCTATGAATGTCTATGAATAATTTGGCATCGTCAACCCCTTTGCCTGCCAGATATGTGAACTGCAGTGTGATTTTTAATGACCCTCTCCATAGACTTTATAACAAGAGATGTGAGAGTGACAGGCCTGAGGTCGTTTAAGACCCTGACAGTACCCTTTTATTACCTTTTTAGTAATTGGAATGATCGTGTCTACTGAAACTGGATTTACAAGCCATTTGGTTTGATTATCAATACATAACATTAAAGTGATATGCTACTTACAGCTTGCACTTCTGAATCATCAACACAACTATTTATAGATGGAACAGCCCCATCTTTTTGCTTCAGCTTAACAGAAAATGCAGTGATGAAATTGTCCTTTGAGAAGTGGCATAAACAAATATAGACGTGTTTACCAGGCTCTTGTTGGCCCGAAAAAACTAAACAAATCCAATCTTGTTTGGCGCTTTCTTCTTTTTTATATATTTACCTTATATTTTGAAGAGTTGTAACATTTATGATATGAGAGAAGATACAGAAAAGCATGGTATCATTTAATGTCTTGTCCAACAAATGTAAAGAAAAAAAATATTTAATTAAATTTGAAATAAAGGCCTAATTTTCTCTGCTCCCAGCTATTTGAGAATTTACGTTACGCGTGTGTGTGTGTGTGTGTGACACTTCTTAAGACTACTCTGCTAGGGAGATGTGTGACCATTCATCCCCTGCCATCAAAACACACACACACACACACATACACACACACACACACACCAACACACACACATACACAGCTGACAGCGATAGGGGACTTACATTACTGTTCGGTAGTTAGCTGCTTGTCTGCCCCCTCCCTCTCCCCTTCCTCCTTTTCAGTTCCTTTTTCCTGGGAGTGTATGCTAAGTAATGATGAGTGCCCCCCTCCTCAATGCACACTTAGTTTGATAGACTTCTCTATCCTCCTCCTCTTCCCTCAGTTCATGTGGGCCCAGTCTGTGTAATAGGTAATGGTGCAGCTGGGCCATTAAAAGCGGGGTGCTATTTGACAGCGCCCCATGCCTTTCATTCTCTTCACCACATGGGTAAGGAGATAGAGAGCTGAAGTTAGGTCTGTGTGTCTCTGGTAAACCACATAATGTCTTTCTCTTCTCAGCTGCCCTCCCGTCTTTCGAAGGTTGTGATGTCCATGTTTGAAGTCTATCCATTTGTCTTAGGGGATTGTGCGGAGCTTGTATTGACTATTGAGTGTGTGTGCATGTCGCTGTGTGTTTGGCGTAAAGGGTGAACTGAAGGTGTTGAAGGCTTGATGTGAATAGCCTTCATCTGTCAGCCACAGAGGTCGGCAGTGACACTGAAAGTACTGGGTGGTCCAGCATTTTCATGAAAAACCCCTGCCATTCATACACACATTTGTCTACTGTAGGAGATGGGTTGATGGTTGGGAGTTTATATGCGCACGCACACACACACACACACACACACACGTGTATGTTTGGTTAAGGTTTAACTCTATATCCAAGGTTACAGATACAGGGATACTTGTACTGGTCCTGTGAAGCTTTTTCTTAATTTTGGGGCTAAACTAAGGCTTAGACTTACATCTGTAGTTATACTACATAAAATGAGGTTATTTGGTTATTGTGGTAGCTGGAAATGTGATGTACTGATAAGAATAAGACAAATGAAAAGTGTAGTAGGCTAATATTAAAAATATTACAAACATATATAGTACAAAGATACTTATTGTTTCCAATGTTCATGCTACAGTGCAAGTGTTTATCATTAGCTTGACTAGTCTACATTGTGTAAGAATTTCTTATAAACAAAAGGTTTGTTACCAGACATTAAGTGTATGTTGTGCCAAATTTCAAATGCCACTTATTGGTGTAGCGTAGTTGCTCCTCGACCTGTTTAAAGTTGGTCAATGTGTTGGTGATAATAGGGCTGTAGGCTAGCATACACTTTTTTGGACACACACCTGTAAAGGCAAGGTCTTGCAGTCTTAGACTTCCAGTGAGGTTTTGCTCTATTTCTCTCCATGGGAATGTAGATGAGGGGTCCATCCACACTCTGAGGGCCCGTAGCTGAAAGGCTCTGTGGTACACTTTAAGTCAAGTCTAAACAGTACTGACATGCCATTCATCCTCCACACTGAACTTAAACCTACATTGTGTAATTTTTTGAGTTGATTCTTAGCAAAAAAACTTTGTTCTTTCACAAATATGTGCTCATTCATTGTAATTACTTCCACCAACTAATCAAAGTATTTTTGTAAGCGTAGAATCTGCCACTTAGAATCATTCAGAATACATATGGGCGAGTCGCTCGAATGGCAGCAGCCACGTTGCGCCTCCATCTTTAAAATACATTAGCCAAAGAGGGACATACCTCCGCCTTTCGCGCTTTTACACTCAGTGGCACCGTGACGAATGCCAGCCGGGAGATTAATTGCGACTGCCGGCAGATTTGAAAGCCTGTTGAAGGTGGAGGATCACACCTATTCTCAAGGACATGTAACGAAGTCGCCAAGGAAGCGAAAAAGAGAATTAAAACGACAACGTGACAGGCAAAGCAACAAGACCAAAGTAAATATTGGAGTGGCTAGAACAGCTGCGTGTAAACGATGGAGATACTAAGAGCTAATTTCGGGTTCGGCCACCGTAGGAGTTAAAACGCACTCAGAATGGGAAGGGCTAGAAAGTAATATTCAGTTGGTTGTCATATACAATTACACCGCTAGATGGGAGAAATTCTTACACAGTGTAGCTTTAAAGCAATTCCTCTGTAGCATGACTACATATAAAAAATGGGTGACAAAATTCACAGTCCCATTCTGTGCAAAAGGTTCAGCTGAAGTTTGTGTAATTGTTAGGTGTTTGCTTCGGCCCAGAACGCAGCGATTACACACAGACACAGTAGAGCAGTTTAAAAAGGTTTAATGGAGCTACGGGTACTCAGAGAAACACAGACGATGGTTTGAAAGCCGGGAAGCTCCTGACTGGTCCAAGGAGGAGGCGAGCCGACGTGGAGGGGTCCAGGTAGTTTCCGGACACGAGAGGAGACAGGCTGAGGCGAGATCACTGGTGGGTTCCTGAAGTGGAGACGGCGGCTGACAGGTGAGACTGGGAGCATGCAGACGCCGTGGAGATTGCAGCAGGGCTGAACAAAAACACATGGGTTGTAGTTAACGAACTGGCGCCGACAGGAAGATCAGCCCGGGTTAAATATTGCTGGTGATTGTGGATGATGAGCTGCAGCTGCGAAGATCGGCTGAGCAGAGTAGAAGCGGCCACGCCCCTTGACCTACATCTCGGACCACGCCTCCAGCACTCCACACAGAAACAAACACAGACAAAACGCAAACACAAACATACACACAGGGAAAGGACATCCCAGACAGGACAGAGAGAGAGCTGCCCGTAACAGTAATATGCTTTAGCAGTGAGTTGGTCAAATTGACATTGGGCATGAGTATTGTATCAAGACAGACTTGGGGGGAAAAAAACTTTTATCTCTTTATCTCCTCTTTTAACCCTTACTACCATTTCTGCACCAGTTCTTCTCAGAGTCATAACTCCGTCAAACTATGTGTAATATGAAGCTTTAGCAGTCTGAGTTGGTCAAATTGACCTTGGGCACGTGAGTATTGTATCAAGACAGACGTGGGGAAAAAAACATTTTTTTTATCTCTTCATCTACTCTTTTACAGATACCTTTTTCGATACCATATGTTTTAAAATCCATTTCAACATCAACAAAAATACATTAAACACAAAACTTTTATTTTACACCTTAATTGTGAATCAAAACAGTTATCAAAATTAAAAAATTCTGGTAACACTGCTCACTCGTTACATTAATAAAACTGGTGCGCCAGTCAAATACTTAGGATTGGTGTAATGGCAAAATTATATTTAAGCATGATTCTTGTCTTATTTCTGTTTTACTTTGTCTCACAATGCTGAAAGTGAGTTTTTTCTTATTCTCACATGTTGAAAGTAAGAGCCACAAAGTCTGGGAACGTAATGTGTATGCTGAACAGATAGGGACTACAAGGTCACCCTAAACTATCTGTTATTTCTCCCTGAATAGTTGAGACTTCTCACATAGTTGAGATAAAGGGATGTCTAAACCTTGGGGTAGAAAGTGGTACAGAGGGGAAGAAGTGAAGTGGCTCCTGAATGTCTGACTATGTTTGATTGTAAGAAATGTGTGAGTCATGTTTAGAAAGAGGGGCATGTCTTACTGTCTCACTGAAGATGCATATAAACTGTGTGCTTTTTCTCATTCGTTGAATACACTTTCCCACTGTGCTGTTGTACTTGTGAAACCGTGTTCCTATATTTGCAAATATAAATAAATACTAAAAGACCAAACTTTGGTTTCATTCTCAGTAAATCTTTATTAGTTTCATTCCTTGTGTTAATTTTAAATCTACTCTACTGCTGTTAACAAGAAAACTTCCACTACATTGGTATCAATCCGAACTTGGCCAAAATGAACAAAAAAGAGAAACCTTTTTGCCACAACATGAACATATTATAAATAATAAATAAATTAAAGCTGCAAGCAACGTTGGACGGGCCCTCGCTCCTCTGCGCGCGTTGGGGTTATTGGCGGATGCTGCTCCTTGCGACCGTGCATTTGTGCAGCACTCAGACACTGCAAATCGTCACCAATGAAAAGGTAACTCTCTGCTGAGTTCATTGATACCTCACACAAGGGTCTACGTCGTACAGTTCATTAGCTCAAAGTAGCGTGGCAAGACCAAAAGGGGTGGGCCATACCATGACCAATGAAAATGGAACGCTCTACTGAGTTCAATGATACTTTACACAATAGTGTACATCAAACGGGTCATTAGTTATGAAAATGTGTGTGGCTAAATCAAAGGGGGCGGGTCAAACCATCACCAATGAATAAGGAACTATCTGCTGAGTTCAGTGATACCTCACACGGGTCTACATCAAACAGGTCATAAGTTATTAAAAAGGGGTGTGGCTACAGCATAGGGGACGGGTCAAGCCATCACCAATCGAAAAGAAACTCTGCTGAGTTCAACGATACGTCACACAAGACTACCTTAAATGTGCCAGCAGTTATGAAAGGGGGCGTGGCTTAAGCATAGGGGGCGGCCCAAACCATCACCAATGAAGAAGGAACTCTCTGCTGAGTTCAATGATACCTCACACAATGGTCTACCTTAAACGGTTCAAATGGTATGAAAGGGAGCGTGGCTTAAGCATAGGGGGCGGGCCAAACCATCACCAATGAACTCTCTGCTGAGTTCAATGACACCTCACACAAGACTCTACCTTAAACGGTTCAAATGTTATGAAAGGGGGCATGGCCTGAGTAAGTAGGCCTGGTTAAAGTATAGGGGGCGGCTCAGTATATAAGTTCACATTATAAGTTTCATGTAAATCGGATGATGTTTGTCATATAAGGCTGATTTTCTGTTGCCAGCGGTGGGCGCTATGACCAAAAGTCAGTTTTGGCCTACAGATGACCTCAGGCCTGGACTCTTGTCAATCATGAGAAATTTCGGCCAAATTGGACAATGTTACAACAGCTTCTTCGTTCATCGATAAATGCTCAAACTGGCCGACACGCCACGCCCACACCGTTGGACTAAAAGTTTTGCTTTTAATAACTTTCATCGTTAAGGTCTTTAGATGACACAGACCGAATTTGAAGTTGATCTGATGAAATCTCTAGGAGGAGTTCGTTAAAGTATAACACCTTGACTTTTAGGCCTACTTCCTGTTGCCACTATGGGGTGCTATATTGGCCTTTATATGTCCTCAGGGTTGGACTCTTATAAATCCTGAAAAGTTTCGAGCCAACTGGACAATGTACACTCAAGTTACACTCACTTCCTGTTTCGATGGCGAAACACAAAAATTGCCTCCCCGCCACGGCCATGCTCTATGACGAAAGGTTTTTCCTTTAATAACTTTTCATCATTAACGTCTTAAGATGGTACAGACCAAATTTGAAGTTGATCGGATAAAATCTCTAGGAGGAGTTCGTTAAAGTATGACGTGGAAATGGCCAAAATCGCACTAATTTCTAACTTTCAATTCAAAATGGCGGACTTCCTGTTGGGTTTAAGGTATGGCTCCAATGACGTTTTTTGTACGTCTTGACATGCTTCATATGTGTACCAAGTTTCGTTAGTCTACGTTAAACGTACTGCAGGGGCTCAATTTTGTTTTACTTTTTAGGGGGCGCTAGCGAGCCATTTTTGTGCGCCTATTCCCGAAACCCTGAAAATACGTACATTTTCACCAGACTTGATGCGACCGCCAATTTTGGTGAGTTTTTGAATATGTTAAGCCCCTCAAAAAGCCAATTCATTTGCCGGAAGAAAGGAAAGGAAAGGAAAGGAAGAATTCCTTCAGTTTCAATAGGGCCTTCGCCACTGTCAGTGCTCGGGCCCTAATAAACAAATGACATTGTGTAGAGGCTAATATTGAACTAACTAAAATGCAAAGGAATGTAAACAACAAAGACTTTTTAGTGCAAACTGCATAATGACACAAACCTTTAACAATAAACTTGGTGACTGCCCTGTTGTCAACATTGAACTAATGGAGAACTAAATTAAGTGCAAAGGATTGTAATTGAAATTGCCTTGTTGCTGAAAGGTGCTGTAGAAATAAAGTTGCCTTACAACCTCAGCCTGTCAGTCAGTCACCAGGGCAGAGTTGTGCCTGCTTGTCTCAGATGAAGTGTAACGTCAACAGCACCGCGACTGCTTTCGCCTCGCCATTAATGTCAAATGCTGTCTGCGTGAAGTTTTGAAAAATTGTAACCACACTTGAAACCACTTTATTGGCATTGCCGTGACTCACTGTGACTTCAACAAAACTGCAGAGCTGATGTAGTTTGCTCGAGTTTACTCCGTCCGCATCTCTGCACGTGTGTGTGTGTTGGAGCTCCACTCTCTGTCAATATGCAGAGAGGACAGATAAGCTTGCGCTTACGCACTCTCAGGTACCGAAATTTGGTACCGTTTGATTTAAAGTGAATCTGTCCTCGGTAGTACCGACGTAATTCGGTCGGTACCCAAAAAAGTACAGAGTTCGGTACCCAACCCTTCCTGTCCGTCATATCATCTTGGCTGGTATAACAGCTGCAAAGAAATTGGTGGCAACGCGACAGAAGCATCCACACTCACTTGGTATACCACAAGGTATTTGTCTTTTATGGACATTTTGAGTTTAGAGAGTTCTGTGGCTAAGATACATGGCGCAAAACAAGATAATGTTAAGCTGTTAAAACGATGTTAGAGAGCAGATTAAGGGCCTTATCGCCTAATTTTGTGTTTGAGAGTTGTGGGATCTAAGATGTTTTGTATATGGCGTTACACTAGCTGAATGCTATGAAGTGTTGTATGTTTGTGTGTGTGGGGGGGCGTGTGTGTGTACTGGGGGGGGGGGCACGTGTATGTTTACTCCTTATGTGTAAATGTAAATGTATATTTTATTATTATTGTTTGGATATTGTTGTATGTTGTCTGCACCTTTTTATATTTTAGCATATCCGTTTTGTTTGTTTTTTGTCTTCTACACTCCAAGTGGTCTGCACAAACTGTCTTGTTTATTTTATGTGTTCAACATTTTATGTGTTTTATGTGAGAAAACAAGGAAATTCAATTATTAAAAAGGTAAAAGATAGAAACAAGATATTTGATCATTATTATTGCTTATTTCTTAGAACTTAATCAGAACAGGTGAAAGTGCTTGAAATGTAACAATTTTGTAACTTTGTGTGGGAATAGCAGGTACAGAAAGACAACATTCCCACACACAGACACCTACAATCAGACACGCCCACATACAGACGCACAGACACACACAGAGACGCACAGACACACACACACACACACACACACACACACAGAAACACACACACAGAGGAGGCCCAGTTAGGA
Organism: Sander lucioperca; assembly: GCF_008315115.2. Lineage (NCBI taxonomy): Eukaryota > Metazoa > Chordata > Actinopteri > Perciformes > Percidae > Sander > Sander lucioperca. The sequence continues at coordinate 18,026,821 of NC_050182.1, read as the reverse complement.
GGAGGACATAGTTAAGTTTCATAGCACCTACAATTATTACGCTCGGGTCCAGTAGACCCGAACACCTCATATGTAATAGTTATGTGTAGGGGGTTGTACCGTGTGCAGTCATTGAAAATAAGTTATTTTTTATGTTCTTCACAAAAAATGAGCCAAGGCCAATGCATTTGAGTTAGAAGAAATAATAAATAGCATAATATTTCTTTATTATTAAAATTTAGAGTGTGCTCACATCAACAGATTCTCACTCCCATCTCATAAAATACGGACGTTTGGTCAGGTGCCTTTGTCGTTCTTATTGACGCTAAAAGTCTCCTTTAGCGTCCGCTGCACGTTGTACGAGGCGCATTTCACGGGGAGAGGCAGGGGAGAGCAGCGGAGGAAAAGCACATTTCCTCCAATGCACGGTGTGGGAGGATCCCCTGCCTCTCCCCGTTGCTGGCAGCCCCTCACCGGGCGCCGCAACCGGCTCTGGCTCGGCTTGGAAAGAACGGGATTGTTGGGTTCAAGAAAACAAAAAACTGGGTTGGGTTCGGAAAACGGGGATACTGTCGGAGTTCACTAAAACGCCGTTGCGACGGCAAATTTCACCCTGCTTCATGCAACTTTTTCTTGAATAACAGGTTTTATAAATGAGGCCCCTGGAATGCTCGCAGTCTATTGCCTTGTGTAATGTCAGATAACACATGTATACCTCTTTCTTTTTTTTAGATCAACTTTTTATTGTTTTTATACTTTTGAACATACAGAACAGACAAATACAATTGAACAAGAACAAAAACCCTCTCCCACCCCCCACCCTCTGCGGTCTCGAGGAAAACAAAACAAAAAAAAACAAACAGAAATGCTATTGGGAGTTCTTCTATGGATATTTGCATCAGTTTAGCATAGATCTTGGACGCTAATCCTCTCACAGGAAAATCAACAAACCATTTAATGACTGGGTGTGCTCAAGCAGTCCCTCCAGGATTTCGCGATGTCGCAATCGCGCCAATTCACGCGAATTCAACCAATCACCGCGAATTTGGTGCGACTCGCAATTTTGACCAATCACCGCAACTTTTCTGCAAATTTGACCAATAACTTGAAGTTTCCCGCAACTTAAACCAATCATAGCAGACCCACGTGCACTCTGAGAACCAATGACCAAGCGGGAGTGAGAACCGGTTGATAATTTCCTTGTTTGTGATATGAAGACGAGACGTGTGTAACTTGAACATCTCACATTTCCAACAAAACGTACAGCATTTCAGACCGTCCTGCCAACCTGTATACATTTTAACATCAATGTAGACTGTAACGATTTAAAAGTCGCTGAAGTTTCTGCCGTTTCAATCCTGGCTGTCGGCTCTCTGCAGCGGGCAGGGCTGCTGCAAGAAAAAAAGGAGATGAGACGACACGATGACCTAAATTGAGGACAGCTGCGCTCGTTATTGTAAGTGCAATGATAAGTTAAAGTCCATTAAGTACTTTATCAAACCGTATGAATGTGTGTCCCAGGCCAGGCCATATAGGAAATTAACAATGTAAAGCTCAACAAGCCACTGACACATAAGTTCAAATTTGATTCATTCAATAAATTATTATTTTTTGTCTTAAATCCACCAGCCATTTTCATATTATACCAACATTTGCAGCATCCTGAGCCTTTTGGTAAGGTTACTAGGAAAACTTAGCCCAGAGTAATTTTATTCTCCCCAAAACAAGTTTCCTTTTTAATTTTTAAAAGAACTATAACAAAAATAAATTTTTTTGCAACTTTCACTGTCTCCCGCAACTTCATTGCAACAAACATACAAAAGACATTGCAACTTTTTTTGCAATTTTTTACAAAAGCTCCCACGAAATCAGGCATTTTGGGCCGCAACAATCTCAAAAAAGGTTGCGAAATCCTGGAGGGACTGCTCAAGACTGTTTCCCTATAGGCGCTGACACACAGCCGATTATCGGCCGTCGGACAGTCTGGCGAGGTCGGTGACTCGAGACTGTTCGGTGTGTCCCGTGCCGTTGTCCGTCGGAGGAGCCGTCGGCCTTCATTTGGGCCGACCTGACATGTTCAGTCGGAGACAGGGCAGTCGGGGCTCACCCAGAAATAGCGAGTGGATGAGCCTCTCAAAATCTGACGAAAATCTTTTAAACGGACTGCTTCATGCAACTTTTTCTTGCGTAACAGGTTTTATAAATGAGGCCCCTGGAATGCTTGCAGTCTGTTACCTTGTGTAATGTCAGATAACACATGTATACCTCTTTCTTTTTTTTTAGATCAACCTTTTATTGTTTTTATACTTTTGAACATACAGAACAGACAAATACAATTGAACAAGAACAAAAACCCTCTCCCACCCCCCACCCTCTGCGGTCTTGCCATGTTGTTTAGACTGAACTTCTCGTTGCGTCACACCTAAACCCGCCTCAAAACCAAAGCTGATTGGTTGGTCGTTTGGCGAACGGCTCCAAATTTTCTCTGTCTCAAGATGCCAGACTGATCTGCGAGTGGAAAACTGGAGCTCGCGAGATCAGGAAGGTCTCACGAGGCTAGCAGAAGAGGGGTCCATCCACACTCTGAGGGCCCGTAGCTGCTTTCAGTGATACACTTTAAGGTTGGGGAGGGCCAAGCCTCCCGTGTTTGAGGTACGTTGCAGGGTAGGGTATTTTAGCCTAGTTTGTTTATTATTCCAAATATATTGCCGATTTAAGGTGTTGTTGGAACCAATGTGCTTAAGCTGATCTTGAGCAGAGAGCCTGTGACCCCAAGACAAATGGGGCACAGGAGGCCACCACATGGCTTTTCAGACAAAGGGACAGCCCTCAGTCAAACCCGAAGCCTAAAAAGTCACACCTCGACGTGAAAAAGGTTTCTAAAATGGAGAAAGTCCATTCAACATGAGGAGAAACATGGTCAGGCTGGTGGAAGGTCTAAGAACTGCAAGCTGCGGCTTCACACTGTCAGGAGTTTCCTGGCGTTCCATTGGCTGAAGCGACCTGAACGCACCATGCTCACCGCTAGGTGAACAAGGAGGATATAAGCGAATGCAGCCCGACAAACCCTGTTCTTCCCCTCGGTGATTCGTTACTGAACAGGAGACACGTCGGTAGCTGCCGAAAAGTCAACAGCATCATCTCGCAGGCCGAGGTGAGCTATGTAGTATCTGGGTGATACTACAAAAAGGGGGTCCCGGTGAAGAAGATCGTTTCTCTCACCAAATCTTTTTTGTGAGAGAAAAGTTTTTCCAAGTCGACTCTGACAGAGCTCAGAATCCAACTGCTGGAGGGAGCTTTTCTGGGGGCCCATGTTTTAACTCGCTTTCTGTTCATCGCGGAGGATCTGCCGAACAAACTAAGTGAACTACACATCCAAAGTAAGAGGCTTTATAGTGTTCTGGGCAGATTAGAACAGGGTGTATTATGAATGAGTAATTTGCTATTGTTGCCATTTGTGTTGCCATTAACGTGATCTGATTAATATGGTGCTATTGCTGCACGCTTTGATTGTTAATCTGTTTGGCTGTGAATGTATCTCTGATCCCGATATTGTTGAAGTTGTGTTGAAACTGTGTGAACTGTAGCTTTTACTCCCCGCCGTGGGCAGTTTAATTACTGGACAAGTGGAGCCATAATCCTACCCTCCGTCAGTCAACTACAGCGGTGTATAGCTAAAACACTGCATATCATCCCCGTGGAACAGATGAGGGTGTGATTATCGTTACCACGGAGTCAGCTGTGCACTCGCAGAAAGGAGCGGAGAAAATAACCCTCTCTCTCGTTAAACAAAACCTCAGATTCTGCTGTAACGTCGTTAAGTTAGAATCTCGAGTAAATGGAGAGAGCGATTATTTCCAACCCACAGAGATCAAGATCTTCAAGTGCTTTCTTTCTTTCAAGTATGTTTTCCCTCCGTTTCTCTTTCTCCATACACATACACACACACACACACACACGCCCACGCATACACGTGCATGAATAGCTAAACAGCTAGCCCATAGCGAAGTAGCTAGTGTGTCCCTCTTTGTCAGCAACACATTAGTTTGAGAACTGGAGCCTGCAACGCAGCCCACTACCGCCCTCTTGAGGATAAATAGCTTTTGTGCAGCTAACACATAGCCTAGCATCAATGAGCTAACGGCTAATCTGGGCGTGACCGAGCAACCCCTGGGTTGTGCGGGGGTGGGGGACCCCCGCACTCTCTCTCTCTCACTCACACCCACACAGAGACATGTCTTGTTTGCTTTTGTTGTAGTTTAAAAAAGGGTATATTGGTTTTAATTGATCAAAGAATTATTGATTGGCCATTGATGATTTTGAAGTTAATAAATTCTACTATACTTTAAATAGCAGTTGTCTGTGATTATTTGTGTACTTATTGTAATAACAAGCTGGTTAAACAGATCGTTGCTTGGACTCACCCTTCCTTTTGTTCCTTTAGAATATACCAGATAAATTAACCAAGTTAATTAAGATCGGTATTTTAAAGGGAACACCACCTGAATGAAACTGTTTCACAGTTTGATTATTGGTCCCTGATTTCCAGGGTGGTTCCCCGTTTTGATTGTTTGTCATTTTGGTGGAGTTATGAATACACATATTCATAACTTTATTAATATTGATAAAACATCGTTGATAATTTGCCAATAATTTAATCTGTACCCTACCGATACCCAACAGTATCAAGTTTCTTCCAGAAATTTATCGGTGGGGGTAAGGGGATATCCATCCATCTTCTTCCGCTTATCCGGTAACGGGTCGCGGGGGTAGCAGCTCCAGCAGGGGACCCCAAACTTCCCTTTCCCGAGCCACATTAACCAGCTCTGACTGGGGGATCCCGAGGCGTTCCCAGGCCAGGTTGGAGATATAATCCCTCCACCTAGTCCTGGGTCTTCCCCGAGGCCTCCTCCCAGCTGGACGTGCCTGGAACACCTCCCTAGGGAGGCGCCCAGGGGGCATCCTTACCAGATGCCCGAACCACCTCAACTGGCTCCTTTCGACGCGAAGGAGCAGCGGCTCTACTCTGAGCTCCTCACGGATGACTGAGCTTCTCACCCTATCTCTAAGGGAGACGCCAGCCACCCTCCTGAGGAAACCCATTTCGGCCGCTTGTACCCTGGATCTCGTTCTTTCGGTCATGACCCAGCCTTCATGACCATAGGTGAGGGTAGGAACGAAAACTGACCGGTAGATTGAGAGCTTTGCCTTCTGGCTCAGCTCTCTTTTCGTCACAACGGTGCGATAGATTGAGTGTAATACCGCACCCGCTGCGCCGATTCTCCGACCAATCTCCCGCTCCATTGTCCCCTCACTCGCGAACAATACCCCAAGGTACTTGAACTCCTTCACTTGGGGTAAAGACTCATTCCCTACCTGGAGAAGGCACTCCATCGGTTTCCTGCTGAGAACCATGGCCTCAGATTTAGAGGTGCTGATCCTCATCCCAGCCGCTTCACACTCGGCTGCGAACCGATCCAGTGAGTGCTGAAGGTCACAGGCCGACGATGCCATCAGGACCACATCATCTGCAAAAAGCAGCGATGAGATCCCCAGCTCACCAAACTGCAACCCCTCTCCACCCCGACTACGCCTCGATATCCTGTCCATAAATACTACAAACAGGATTGGTGACAAAGCGCAGCCCTGGCGGAGGCCAACTCTCACCTGAAACGAGTCCGACTTACTGCCGAGAACCCGGACACAGCTCTCGCTTTGGTCGTACAGAGATTGGATGGCCCTGAGAAGGGACCCCCTCACCCCATACTCCCGCAGCACCTCCCACAGTATCTCCCGGGGGACCCGGTCATACGCCTTCTCCAGATCCACAAAGCACATGTAGACCGGTTGGGCATACTCCCAGGCTCCCTCCAGGATCCTTGCGAGAGTAAAGATCTGGTCCGTTGTTCCACGACCAGGACGGAATCCGCATTGTTCCTCTTCAACCTGAGGTTCGACTATTGACCGAACCCTCCTTTCCAGCACCTTGGAGTAGACTTTACCGGGGAGGCTGAGAAGTGTGATACCCCTGTAATTGGCACACACCCTCTGGTCCCCCTTTTTGAAAAGGGGAACCACCACCCCGGTCTGCCACTCCTTAGGCACCGTCCCCGACTTCCACGCAATGTTGAAGAGGCGTGTCAACCAAGACAACCCCTCCACACCCAGAGCTTTAAGCATTTCTGGACGGATCTCATCAATCCCTGGGGCTTTGCCACTGTGGAGTTGTTTAACTACCTCAGCAACTTCCACCAGGGAAATTGACGACAATCCCCCATCATCCTCCAGCTCTGCCTCTACCATAGAGGGCGTATTAGTCGGATTTAGGAGTTCCTCAAAGTGCTCCTTCCACCGCCCTATTACCTCCTCAGTTGAGGTCAACAGCGTCCCATCCTTACTGTACACAGCTTGGATGGTTCCCCGCTTCCCCCTCCTGAGGTGGCGAACGGTTTTCCAGAAGCACCTTGGTGCCGACCGAAAGTCCTTCTCCATGTCTTCTCCGAACTTCTCCCACACCCGCTGCTTTGCCTCTTTCACGGCAGAGGCTGCAGCCCTTCGGGCCCTTCGGTACCTTGCAACTGCCTCCGGAGTCCTCTGGGATAACATATCCCGGAAAGACTCCTTCAGTCGGACGGCTTCCCTGACCACCGGTGTCCACCACGGTGTTCGTGGGTTACCGCCCCTTGAGGCACCTAAGACCCTAAGACCACAGCTCCCCGCCGCAGCTTCAGCAATGGAAACTTTGAACATTGTCCACTCAGGTTCAATGCCCCCAGCCTCCACAGGGATGCACGAAAAGCTCCGCCGGAGGTGTGAGTTGAAAGTCTGTCGGACAGGGGCCTCCTCCAGACGTTCCTAATTTACCCGCACTACCCGTTTGGGCTTACCAGGTCTGTCCAGAGTCTTCCCACACCCTCTGACCCAACTCACCACCAGATGGTGATCAGTTGACAGTTCTGCCCCTCTCTTCACCCGAGTGTCCAAAACATACGGCCTCAGATCAGATGAAACGATTATAAAATCGATCATTGACCTTTGGCCTAGGGTGCTCTGGTACCAAGTACACTTATGAGCATCCCTATGTTCGAACATGGTGTTCGTTATAGACAATCCATGACTAGCACAGAAGTCCAACAACAAACAACCACTCTGGTTTAGATCAGGGAGGCCGTTCCTCCCAATCACGCCTCTCCATGTGTCTCCATCATTTCCCACGTGCGCGTTGAAGTCCCCCAGCAGAACTATGGAGTCCCCCACTGGAGCCCCATACAGGACTCCATTCAAGGTCTCCAAGAAGGCCGAATACTCCGAGCTCTTGTTTGGTGCATACGCACAAACAACAGTCAGAGTTTTCCCCCCCCACAACCCGCAGGCGTAGGGAGGCGACCCTCTCGTCCACCGGGGTAAACTCCAACGTAGCGGCGCTCAGCCGGGGGCTTGTGAGTATCCCCACACCCGCCCGGCGCCTCACACCCTGGGCAACTCCGGAGAAGAAAAGAGTCCAACCCCTATCCAGGAGTATGGTTCCAGAACCGAGACTGTGCGTAGAGGTAAGCCCCACCAGATCCAACTGGTAGCGCTCCACCTCCCGCAGAAGTTCCGGCTCCTTCCCCCACAGAGAGGTGACGTTCCAAGTCCCCAGAGCCAGCGTCTGCTGCCCGGGTCTGGTCCGTCGAGGCCCCTGACCTTCACTGCCACCCATGTGGCAGCGCACCCGACCCCAGCGGTTCCTCCCACAGGTGGTGGGCCCATGGGTTGGAGAGAGAGGTGCCACGTAGCTTTTTCGGGCTGTGCCCGGCCGGGCTCCGTGGCAAACCCGGCCACCAGGCGCTCGCTGACGGGCCCTCCATCTGGGCCTGGCTCCAGACGGGGGCCCCGGGCTTCCTCCGGGCAGGGTCACTCCATCTCTACCTCGTTTTTTCATAGGGTTTTTGAACCATTCTTTGTCTGGCCCCTCCCCTGAGACCACTTTGCCTTGGGAGACCCTACCAGGAGCACAAAGCTCCAGACAACACAGCCCTCAGGTTCATAGGGACACACAAACCTCTCCACCACGATAAGGTGATGGTTCCAGGAGAGGGGTAAGGGGATATGTATACCACAAATAGGCTTACCACCCAGTCTGATAGAGTAGTTATTAAACAAAGGAACATGCAAATGATATTTATGAGAGACTCTAATCTATGGATTGCCAAACCAGTATTAGGTGAGCGATGATGAAACCAAACTTAACCAAACTGATTTTTCGTGGAATATTGGAGTGAACAACATCTTTTAAACGGTGTGGTTTAACTCTAGCTTCTTCTATAGCATGCCAGGAATTTGTCACCTCGGAGCTGAGCCATGTGCTCAAAGCTCGCATAGTGAAAGACCAAAAGTAAAATTTCAAGTTAGGTACATTTTGACCTCCTGTGTTTTTAGATCGTTGGAGAATAGCCAATCTAATTCTTGGGGGCTTATTGTTCCAGATAAATTTGTTAATGGCAGAGTGAAGGCTATTCCAGTTGCCAGCTGGAGGCGAAAGAAGTATCATGGAACTGCAGAAATTAATCCTAGGCATTATATTCATCTTAATAATATTATCTTTATTACTTAATCAGTAATAATTTTAGCAATAGAGGAGGAAATATTCAAGCCAAGGTATCGGAATTGTTCGACTATGTTCCCACATTCCCACCCATTTCTATTAAGTACCCTGTTTCCCACTCCCCATCCTCCACAATGACACACACAAAACCCCACACATGCATGTGTACGTAAACAGAAGTTCACTGCTTTGGAGGGGTCATCAAATAGGTTGTGTTCGTGGCAAATATTTGTGGCTGGATATATTAAGAACGCTTGGAAGCCAGCTTGGCGAGCTTTTTCCATGACCGGGTAGCAGACTTTGCATCTTCCCCTGGGAACGCGCTGAAGTCTGCAGTGCAGCGGATCTCCTTGCCAGCCACCTCCACCAGTGAGTCCCTCCTTGCTTTCATGATACGAGCATAATCTGTGTAGCGTAAACACAGCATAATGGGAACTCTGGGTTTGGATCCACCACTCCGAGGGGGACCGATGCGGTGAGCACGCATGATCTCAGGTGTAGACTCTGCCAAGGAAGGGAACCACCAGAGGGAGAGGTATTGTGCGGCGTTCGTCATCCTGTAGAGTGATACACAATGGAAACTTCACAGACAGCTTTACAATAGAGACAGGAATCCGACAGGGCTGCTTACTGTCCCCTTTTCTTTTCGGCAGTTGACTGGATTATGAAGGCAACCACATCTGAACAAAACCTGGGCATTCAATGGAGGATGGTGGTCCCACCTAGAAGATCTGGACTTCGCCGATGATATAGTCCTCCTGTCACACACTTGCCAGAATTGCATAATCAAGCAGCCGTCCAATTTTGTTTTAAGTATTTAAAGCCAAAAGGCCAGGTTTGGTACATTGTGATTGTTACAGCCCTCGCTGTATTTTGTATTGTACCTTCCATATATAGTTGTGTGTGCCTAAATAATGTGAGATTGAGAGCTCTCTTGTCCTTTAGATCTTTGTTCCAACAGATGCACCTGCTGCTGATGGAGATGGGCCCAACTGATCCCCATGGTGAGACTGCTGAGGATGCACCCACTACAAAAAAGAAAAATACCTTGGGGAGTTTCTTCAAGACAGCTGAGGGAGTCACACAAAGACTCAGTCCTCTCCAAGAACAACAAGCTATATCTTGTGAGCTACAGTCGTACAGTACCTACAATCAGGTAACCGTCTAGTGAGGAGGACCTGCTTGACTGGTGGAGGGAACATCAGAGACTCTTCCCACATCTCTCAAAACTGGCAAAGAAGTACTTATGCATCCCGGCTAAAGTTCTCCCTCTTAGAGGGTGTTCAGCACACTGCATGAAAAGTGGGATTTTCGTCCCCGTAAACACCCGTAAACTCCTGTAAATCTCCCAAATTTTTGGCAGTTAACGACAATTTACAGGCTGTGAACGTCGCGTTAGTCTGTGCCACATATTGTCGGAAACGAACCATGACGTATGTGGAGAGCTCCTGCGGAGGTGCTAATGGCTCTAATAAGCATATGAATAGCAGCGAAACCTCTCCTGGCCAGAGAGTGTCTGGCCTGGCTTGAATTTCCTCCTACTTTTAAACAAGAAAAATCACTCCTGGCAGATCACTGCCAACCAATCATATGTGTATATATATATATATATATATATATATATATATGCCCAGGAACGTGATGTTTATTCAAAAAAAGAGCTTTATTAGCACACAACAAACACAGCCTACACAACAAATGGTAAACTGGTAAAAAATGTAACAGCATTCTGTGTGGCAGTATTCTGTCTTAATTCGGTCCGTTTTGCAGACGTCTTTGGTGCATTGCCCTGTACTTCTGCTGGCTGCAAAAAGGACGCACAATCCATCCAGCACACTCTGTCTCGCTTCTAGCAGCTGTAAAAACATCATTACTGCACGATGCACTGCGTATGGACACAACACATCTATTAATTAAAAATAGTCACGTTGACCAAAACGGATCTAATCTTACCCTCTTTCTTCTCGCTGGACTCTGAGCTGAACTCTTCACAGCTTCCGCCTGCGATGCAAGATATGGTTGTTTCTACCTGAAGCTCCTGCTTACTGTCTCGTAATTACAGGCAGCTGGAAAACAATTAAATGAGAGTGGTATGAATAAAAAAAACATTTATAAGTCACAGTAAAATTAAACAAGGAATGAGAAAACACACCATGCCGTCATTGTCAACATCATGTAAATCTGGACTTGCTCCGAGCAAATATAGGTCACGGCCTCGTTATGAGGCGAGGTTAATCTGTGAAAACAAAATGTACGGTTAAGATCGGTATACATCTATTAACGTATCTTTTTCCTTATACAGCAGAATGAAAGCATATTCTTTAAATCTTACCCTTGCTCCGGTTCGTAGCACCTACAATTTGTCTCCGAGTTGTGAAGACGGCATACTGCTTCCTGTAAATTACAAGACCAAAAAAATACACTTTTATAAAGCAACTCACCCGCTTAGCTCTGCCTAAATGAATCGCGCTGAAAGCAGCCAGGCACACAGCTGTGCTGCTCGCGTTTAAACTTGCGTGTATGGTGGGGTTTAAAACATTACTGCCAAAGTCTAAGTACCCTGTTTAACATCAAAAGACAGTCATTGTACTTCTCAAGAGTTACTAAACAGTACAGACTAGCTCACCGTTTAATTAATAATCATATACTTACATTGTCTTTTCCTTTTATGTGGGCGCATCTTACTCCTGTGTGTGCGTGGTTTGTTGTGCTCCCGTAAGCAAGTGAAGGCGGGGGGAGGGGGGAGAAGAGGATTGCAGATTAACCAGCAGGGTGCACACAGCGCACAGACTGGTGTGGAGGTGAATTACAGTGAAAAATAAATAGGGGGTCAATAATAAAACGACGCGTCGACTACAAAAATTGCTGTCGACTTGGACGACTACGGACCAGTTTATTCTTTTTGGTGTTTGGCGGTTTAATGGAATACTGGGAAAGTTTAATAACAACAATAGGACAATTGAAGTCCAGATTATGAGGCCATTTCAAGCAGAGCCAACAGCTTCACATGCCATGGACATGTGAATATGGTGCTGAATTTGACAGTATTTTAAGAAGACAAATGTTTGGGACTTTGTCATGCAATGACACAGCTGATATGCTTTATGTGAAGCACAGTGTTGTGGTGTCAGCAGAAAGACTTCTCTTAGAAAACGGTACAGTGGTATCCCTGTCTCCATTCCACCAGACAATCTTGGATGAGCCTGACCAATTGTTGAAATAAATAGTTTTGTGTATCTTTTTTACATAACATTGGCCATTGCTAATGACATACACAGTAATTAATCTAGCATACCTTCATTAAATAAATCATTTCAAGCTAAAATGTAAGAGTATATAATTAGGCTATACTGAGCCTGATCTATTTATACCAGAGATTTTCTTAAAATGAAGTTAATACCTTTTAGAAAAATGTCACCTGAGGTAAAACTCCCCCTGCTTCTACCCTGATTCATTTGTATAGCTCACAGCATTTCCATTTCCATGTTAAAGCCTCCCCTAGAATTAGGGGGAGGGGGGGGGTCATGGGGGTACAACTGCCAAGCAAGGCAGAATGAAAATATTATATTTCATTCTGGTGCACTGAACGTTATCGTTTTCTCAGAGTTTAGGCTACTGTGTAATAGTAGCCTAGGCTATTCAGCAACTCAAACATACGCTAGCCTGTTTCAACAATTAAACATATTCTATTCAATGCGTTCATAGTCTCTTTCACGGCCATCATTTGTAGTAGCCTACTCACAAACTGTTTGCTCAAGCATAGCCTGGTCATCATTGAAACAACCAAGTTAGCTGCTTATGTGTTCTCCTTTGTTGTGCTTAACGTTGTTTTATCGGTCGTTAACTGGATAGTAGTCAACAAGTCAAACATAACCTAATCTCAGTGTTACATTTACTATTCGGCCATATGTCCTGCGATTAATGTTATTGTTTTAGCAGTCGTTACGAAGTTCAATACATTCATTGCTGGATAGTAGCAACTAAACGATAGCGTGATCTCAATGCTAAAACTAGCAATTATGCCTACAATCTGTTCTATGAAAAAGTTTGCAATTAAAAAACTTTAGTACATGTTGAATGCTGTATCTCCTGAAACCACTAATAACGACTGCAATAATGTCATATTACAACCTGTTTTCAATAGCAAAGTGAGCTGTTACTGTTATTGTTCATGACCACTCTCTTACCTCTCTGTGGCTGTGCATTGATGTGCATAAATTAATCTAATTGAAATGAACTATTAGTTATAAACAGCAGCCAAATTAATCATATTCATACCACATTTCTGGGCATATCCTGGGCATCTGATCTTTTGCAGACCACCTGATTGTGACCTACTGTTACACCACCTTTGCTGATGCTAACAGGCCAAAAGATAGTCGTACCAACAGAGAGAGGATACGCAAGGCAATGCGTCATGCACATAATGCTCAGTCACTCGAAGCCCGAGATGCTCGCCTGGCAAGTGACGCTGCACGTCAGACAAGGTGCCGTGATGCTGAGCAAGATAACGGACGCCGTGCTCGGCTGACAAGTGACGCTGCACGTCAGACAAGGTGCCGTGATGCTGAGCAAGATAACGGACGCTGTGCTCGGCTGACAAGTGACGCTGCACGTCAGATAAGGTGCCGTGATGCTGAGGAAGACGGCTGGCAAGCAACACTGCTCACCATGCAACGACACAACCTTCTGAGAGAGGAGGAGACCCCTCAGCAGCAAGAGGAATGACGAGCAAGGGATGCCACATGCCATCAGAAGATGCGTCTCGTCCGTCTGGAAAAGGCACGAAAAGACAATCGCAACCTTGCTCGGTGTGACGATACAGACTTCTTCTAAGAAGAACTTGGTGATTATAGGCACATGCTGAGCAAGACCTCACTGTTTGAATTCCCTACATGCTCACATTCATCGTAGCACTGTGAATCTTCCATCACTGAATAAGTGAGTGGCTGTCATTGCTCCAGGAGCAACAACTACACAGCAGTTTGGGAAACTGACCGTCACGTCAGACAATTGACGCCATGCATCCAGCATATGACCCATTGTCATGTGCTTCTTCTGCCTCAGGGTTCCCAGGATACCACACTGAGCTGGCAGGTATCACTCCAACATGCTTCTACTGTTACCATCTTCAGGTGCGTGACATTGCTCAACACTTCAATTTACTGCTTTGTGGTGGGAGACTGACACAGCAATATGCATGTGACATGATGGCAAAAATTGAGTTACACCACCTCAACTGGATCTGCCACAACCAGAAGTCTATCAAGGCTGAAAAGTATAAAATCATTGTTGATGCTCTGAATAGTGACACTGAGATCATTCCTGAATGCCTATTCACTTTATGAATGAATAGATTCATATAGATACTTTTCTGGTGGACGTGCTGGGAAAAGATGTGCTTTCTTCTCCTCCAGAGCTTGACAGAGCTCACCGAGCACCCAAACCAGCTGAGGGGCAAAAACCTAGAGCCGTGATTATCTGTTTCCATAAGTTCCAGACTAAGGACTTGGTCATATGGGCTGCCCGCAAGAAGCGAGAACTAAAATATAGAGACAAGCCAATCTACATATACGAAGATTACTTTCCTGAAGTGATGGAGCAACGTGTAGAGTACAAGGAGGTCATGCACCAGTTGTACACTCGCAAACTTAAGCCTTCACTACTCTATCCAGCGCAGTAGCGGTTTTTGGCACGGGCGAAGTGGGCAGCCGCCCAGGGCGGCATTTTTTCATGACACATGGGGGGCAGCACGAGCACTTAAAAAAAATAATCCTTGAAGCAGTTTTCTACTGTATTATCTATCATTTCACCGTGTGGGGAATTGGCAAATTGGCACCCCTGCTTGCTGAGAAGGTACCGTGCACAGAGAAGCTGTGTGAGAAGGGGAAAGGGGAGGGGGAAGTGGAGGACAGTTCACCTCTGGGTCGAACGGGTTGCTGGGCATAGGCACCGATACCGTTGGTGCTCTGCTAATACTGAGCACCCACGAAGCTGATCGCGGTTATGTGTCAGTTAAACTTTTCATCTCCAATCCTATCCTGAGTTGAAAGATAGCCTACTTTACAGCTTTATTATCGAGTTGATAGTGTGTTCGTGTCAGCCGTCTGAAATGCAAAATTCTTTTGACTACTTTTTTTTTTAAAGGGCGTGCGCCCGTGAGCACCCACAGAGGAAAACATAAATCGGCGCCTATGTTGCTTGGTCTCCCAAATGGAACCATCCGGACAAGGGGGGGAACGGGGGATGATAAGGATCTATCGGAGATCTACCCTAACTTTTGGACTGGTCTCAGGATTGTACTTACTCTGCCAGTCACTGTGACTCAAGCAGAGAGGAGCTTTTCAAAACTAAAGTTGATCAAGTCATACCTGAGGTCAACCGTGTCCCAGGAACGGCTCACTGGCCTTTCCGTCAGTATCAATCATTCAATAGGGGAGCAGATTTCATACAATAACATCATTGATGATTTTGCATCAAGGAAGGCCAGAAAGGTCTGGTTTTAGTTTTAGTTTGTGTTTTCTGTTCTTAGTGCAATAGTGTAATAATTAGATTCTCTTTAGTGTGTTTTCACATTTGTGTGATGAATGATTTGTGCTATTTAGAATATGTATTCTATAGTTTATTTGAAAAGTATTCTTAATATTTTATATTATTGTTGCTCTCTGCTTCTTGTTATTTTTTTTTTTATATCTGATTGTATATATTTTCGGGAAACATTTATATATATTTTATTATAACAACATAAGTGAAAGAGAAATGATATTTCTCAATTGCACAAATTTGAAAAACACACAAGAGAATCCAGTGATTTATCTATTGCAACACACAGGAAACACACTTTTTAAGTTGCACAAACTCTGAACACAATTCTGCACAAAATATGACAGTATAAGTTATCAGAACTTAAAATAAATATACACTATAATATAGTAATTCTGCAAAATTCTGCAATTGGGGGGGCCCGAAGAGGGTCTCGCCCTGGGTGTAATTCAATGTAGAACCGCCACTGATCCAGCACAGCTGTTCATCGTGGCAGATGACGGAAATAGACGGCGTTTCTCATTGGTGCAAGAAGCCCAGCCGTTTTTGACATATACATACATATCAGAAGCACAGCTCTCCGATCGAAGAGGATTGATCCAAGTCAACTACTTGCCCAGGTTATGATATCCAGCATTATCTAGGCTAATCTAACTTTTTGCTACCTGACATGGACAAAACTGGCTGTAGGTTCATGATAGCGATAACTGAACATGCAATTTTCCCGTTGCTCTGACTGAATAGCAACAGCTATTATAACAGCTATATCTATAAGGCATTTGTCTGGCGTTTGTCAATATAGTGTTAGTGAATGTTATTGCTTGCTTCTCATTTAACATTTATTTCCCATTTTTTGGGATCTATCTATCTATCTAGATAGATAGATATCTATCTAACCCATTTATCTTAAGTAGTAACATGCTCATGTGGGTCAGACGTGGATGCAATGTTGCTAACTGTTAGCCTAGGCTATGAATAGGGCTATTGGCAGGTTCAATGTGTGTAGGAGAGCCAGGGGTGCTGCTATCTTGATTCGTAATAATATTCCATTTGAGCCAGAAAACATTTGAGATTTGGCCTAGGTCCAGGTTTTATTTCATGGGTCAAGTTGCTATACTCAACTCCAGTAGCATCTGTACAAACAAACAATATTGTCTCACTCCCTTTTCAGCTCCACCGTGGCAAAAGACAAGGGTGTCCATTGAGCCACTGGCTATTTGGTTACGATCTGAGGACAGATTTGAGGGCATTTCTCGCCAGGGAGCAATACACAAACTGTCCCTGTATGCGGATGATTTACTTCTTTACGTATCAAATCCAACTACGTCTCTTCCGATAGTCTTAAACATTTTGAAACAATTTAGTCAACTATCCGGTTATAAACTACATTTTGGAAAGAGTGAATTATTTGCAATTAACAATTTACTGGGGCGATTGCCAGATAATATAGCCCCTTTCAAATGGATGGATGAGGGATTTAGATATTTGGGAATTTTCATTTCTAGGTCCCTATTAGATACTTTTAACAACAATTTTGTTCCTTTGCTCAAGAAGGTCGAGGAGGATTTTGGCAGATGGTCTACTTTACCATTGTCCTTGGCTGGCAGGGTGAACCTCATTAAAATTACTGTCCTGCCGAGATTCCTCTACCTTTTCCAACATATCCCTGTACTTATTTCAAAAAAGTATTTTGCCAAACTAGACAAATCAATATCAACCTTTCTATGAGCCAGTAAACCTGTGCGTATGTTGAAAAAGATACTGCAGCTTCCAAAGCTTGCCCTCCCCACTTTTTTACATTACTATTGGGCTGCTAACGCGGATTTTCGGCTTTTCAATACTACTCGCTACCATAATCGTGCTGTTATCACGTAATATGCTTCCCATTCAAGTACATTACTTTAAAACTCGTGCTCACCAACACGATAAAAACCAGAAAAACGTGTCCCTGTACACAAATCAATAGATTAAATAACGTCACCATTTCACAAACTGCCATGAGACTGGGCTGGATGTCCAGTGGGGCAATATTCTTGAGTTAGTCCATAACTCCTCCATTTGTGCCCGACATGGGCTGATTCAATGTAAATTCATACACAGGATTTATTACACCAATCATAGATTGTCTAAAATTTACCCCAGTGTTGTTGACGCTTGTAACAGATGCCACCAGTCCCCTGCCGACCTCATGCATATGTTTTGGTCATGCCCAAAGCTGACAGATTTTTGGGCTAAAATATTTGATACTCTTCAAATGGCCTATGATTTTGTGGCAGATCCACATCCCCTCTCTGCCCTTTTTGGTATTCCATCTAACAATACCCTATCAGCTAAGGCACGACATTCCATGGCCTTCTGCACCCTACTGGCCAGGCGATTGATTATTCTAAATTGGAAGCAAGCTTTGCCCCCATCCCATGATCGTTGGATCAAGGAAGTTTTATATAATCTAAAGTTGGAAAGGCTGAGGTTTTCCCTCAAGGGCTCTCTGAAGAGCTTTGATCAAATTTGGAACCCCTTACTGTCCATCATAGAGTCTTTAGACATCGTTCCTGAGGAGTCAGATATCTGAGTTTTTTCTGACTTTTATTGTCATAACTTAACACCCAAGTTTTGTGTCTATTTGTTTCATTTATTTATTTCATTTTTAATGGTAATTTAATTGTAAGTTATCTTATTTTTCTTTTATGGTGGTTTGTCTTGTCTTACCCCTTTTTTTCTAATTGTAATGTTTGTTAGCCAGAGACAGATGGGGTTGTGGGATGGGCCCTCAGAAATGGGGGGGAAGGGTGGGGGTGTGTGCTGTCTCCAGTGTCAAATATCTGTATAAATATTTGGAGAAGGGACCTGATCAGTGCATGGTGAGACTGGATGTGCCTGATGATGAGACCTGTGAGATACTACGACGTGATGAGGTGACACGTTATGAGTTAGGGCGTTACATAGTGATGTAACGCCCTACGCAGGGGATACTGCCAGGGATACTGGCGCATATACGACTTCCCCATTCACAAGAAACAGCCACCAGTAAAGATGCTTGCAATTTATCTAGAGGATGAACAGGTCATAATGTTCAATGAGAAAGGCGCTGCCCAGAACCTGTTAGACTCAGGGCCACCTGCCACCACACTGACCGCCTTTTTTGAAGCAATGTCTCTTCATCCACACATGCAACACATTGTGTACCCAGATGTGTTTCAACACTTCCCATACACACAGAAGAAATTTCAATTGCGGAAAAAAAGACTTAGTTCTCACGATGACGGCATAGCTGACACCGTTGGACGAATTCCAATGATTGCCTTCAACCCTCACACTGCTGAACTATTCTATCTCCACATCCTTTTGTACCGCGTGCCAGGGCCAACATGCTTCAAGACCTCCAACGAGTTAGAGATGTGGTCATGGATACCTATCTGGCAGCTTGCATTGCGCATGGCATTGTTGACAATGACCAAGAAGTAGATTCTGTTATGGAGGAGGCTCCAAATGTGACATTTGGCTCAGCACTGCATGAGGTATTCGCCAACATGCTAATGTTTGTTCTTAGAGGGGAACACTTTCAGTTCTGGGAAAGGCACAAGCATGTGCTGTGTGAAGATGTCATGCGCAGGGCCAATGTGAATGAGCCAGATGACTGCACATATCTTTACTGTACACCATACCACTTCATTAACTATATACTACTGTCTACACTGCACTATATGTCATATACTGTTTATACTGCACTACCTGTCTATACTGTTCACATTGCACTTTTCTGCATTTTTGCACTTCTGGTTAGATGCTAACTGCCTTTCATTGTCTCTCTCTCTCTCTTTATAATTGTATTCTGCACAATGACAACAAAGTTGAAACTAATGTAAATCTAATCTAATCTAAACTCCTGCTACCTGTACACAGATACCCAAATACGTGTCACCTAATATCACCATTATAAATTGTTATGCAACCATGTAGTTCAATTTTCCATATTTATTGTGTCATTATGTCAGTATCAGTATTTGCTTTCTACCATGCACAAATAAAAATGTCACTGAACTTTTGCTGTGTAATTGTAACAATGAGCACTCAAACACACCAAACCAACAATTACTAAAAACACACACAAAAACAGATTTTGCACTTTTTTTGCAATTATAGCTGCTCCACATCGATGGTTGGGGCCGAGCATTTTAAGTAGGAAAAGGAAAAAGCGGTGAATGGAGAAGAGGATAATAGCACAATGGCTGATTATGTACAAGATGTGACTTTGTAAGTGATGGGCCTAGAACTTCCAATATTTAGGTCCAAAGGCATGCACTAACCTCAGTAAGCTACTGTCCAGGTGATGACTCATCTAGCTATTGGGGCTATATTTTTTATTTAGTCAGCCTGTGTAGACTCAATAACTATTTTTTGAGTTAGTTTTGTTTCTTTATAACCCAAGCAAAACAAAAAAGATTTGAGAGCATATTTCTCTCTCTGCAATCAAAAACCAAGTTTCTCTGCTTCTTTGCATCACAAAAAGATTTGATTTTGAATCAAAACGTTTTGCTTTTGAATCAAAATGTTTTGCTTGTGAGTGAAAACGTTTTGCTTGCAATTCAAAAAGTTTAGTTTGCAAGTCAAAAACATAGACAGTAAACTAGACTTCGACGGAGACTAGTAAAGTCAATTAGAAGCACTTTTCCGGTGATGGCTGAGCATACTGCGTAGCTGCTGCGCAGCCTTAAACTGAGCTTGACGACGTAGATGCAACCTGTCTGAAATTTGTAAGTCTTCTGGTAGCTGTGCCAAGAGAAATTTCAATCATTCTGAATCTTGCAGAGAGCGTGAGTAGGAGCTGTCCATGAGTGTAGGAGCAGGAGCAACTTTTGGTAAGTATTCTGATTAATTTTTTTGTCATTTTGCATAGTATTTATTTATTTTAAAATATTACACCAGTACACCATATTACGTTAATGCATAATATTAAGAAGATATGTAAAATGATATTCATGAACTTGTGATATGAATTCATACCCAATAGGTATATGTAAGGAGATAACATAGGCACAGGCTAATTATTGCTAACTAGACACAGACTAGAAGACTTAGACTTAGACTTCTCTTTATTGATCCTTTTGGGATGACTCCCGCAAGGAAATTAGATTTCCAGTAGCAGATTTCAACAGCTTACAGAACACTCTTTAAATAAAGAGGTATAAAAAATACAGTATAGAAAAAAATACAGTATAAGAATAAGAATAACAATAAACTTTTAGCTAAATATATGAAGTAAACAAAAAGTAAACAAAAAAACAAAACAAACTACAGATAAAGATAAATATATAGGACTGTGTATGGTATTGTGTTATTATACAGTTAATAAATAAATTACATTGAGCATAAATTAGCAGTTAAGAGCAGTTAGTGTCCAGGTATGTATGTGAGTAGATTATTAATTTATTGCACAGTGAATGAGTGAGTGGCTACCACTCCTTCCCTTCCTTCCTGTTCTGTTCCGTCCTCTTTACCCTATTTCACCCTATTTCCTCCTCCCCCAGAGTGAGGAGTTATAAAGTATAATGGCATGAGGGACAAAGGAGTTCTTGAGTCTGTTGGTCCTACACTTGGGAAGGAGCAGCCTTCCACTGAACAGGCTCCTCTGGTTGCTGATGACGGTGTGCAGGGGGTGGCTGGCATTGTCATTAATGTCCAGCAGTTTGTCCAGTGTCCTCCTCTCTGCCACCGTCACCAGTGAGTCCAGCTTCATGTCGACCACAGAGTCGGCCCGCCTGATCAGTTTATCCAGTCTGGAGGTGTCCTTGGATATGCTGCCCCCCCCCCCAGCACACCACAGTGTAGAAGAGGATGCTGGTAACCACAGACTGGTAAAACATCAACAACAGTTGATGTTCCGCAATCTCCTCAGGAAGTGCAACCTGCTTTGTGTCTTTCCGTACAGGTGGCTGGTGTGTGTTTTCCAGTCCAGTTTATTATCCAGCCACAGCCCGAGGTATTTGTATGATTGCACAGCCTCCACCTCAGCTCCCTCTAGCAGGACTGGTCGTGGTCTTGGTCTTACTCCTACTTCATTATTTAACAACATATACTTTTCTTAAAATATCCTAGTTGTTATGTGGATAAATGTTACTTCATATGAATTCACTTGCCACATACCGAAGTTTTTTCGATGCTTTCATGGACTCTCTATGGGCTTCTCCCTTGACTGTATGGCTCCATGTCCCCCCAATTGCCTGTGAGCTTCTCCTGACTATACGGTAATTTTCTCTACTATACACAATCGTGAGCCTATTTTTACAAAAATAGCTGCTACGGGGCCATAATGTGAGATACAAGGTAATGGAGCCTTTTATACATTGTCATGTTTCTTTAGAAATAAACAATTGACAAATAGAGTCTTTAAACGCTTCAGATGTAAAGTTATTTGCTGTCAAAGTGACGCTAAAATGAATGGCAGTCAATGGAATGCTAGCGGAAGGTGATGGGTTGTTAGCCTCAGAATCTCCCCATAGGTGGTATGCTTTCCGGATGCTCGCTTACCCCTTTGGCCAAAAAGTTTTGAGTCTAAAGTTTTGTGAGTCAAAAATGGCTTAGATAAGAGTTTCTATTGGTGGGTTTTGACTGGGCTTGGCCACACCCACATTCAAGCGCTGCAGCCAACACATACATGGCTGCAGCTCTGGTAGTGAAGATACTGGACGCCGGTCCAGTATCTTCACCTAAAGCTACACTTGACCTCCCAGCCATATTTGTGCTTTTTGGAGAATGTTTTATGAAGATATCCGACACATAATGTGGCTTGCTGCATGTTTATTTGTGCTAAAAGACCCTCCAAGAAGTCTACGCTCCAGTTCTTTCGGTGAGTGATGTATTATTTTTTTTTTTACGTTATACGTTAGCATTATTAGCATGTTAACTAGCTTATTAGCTTTGGAGCAAGACACCCAGCCCAGTTAATGTCAATGGTAGCCAAGTTAGCCACAGTTAGTAACATTTAACCGGCATGCACCAAAGTCAAAACGTAACTTAGACACACGTAGACAAGTGCTTAAATGTAGCGTGACAGTGCGGTTGAACAAAAGGTTCACCACGTTATCTGGGAACATGGCCATGGAGCTCTCTGCTCGCACCGAAGTTCCGACTTTCCTATAAACGTTACGCTGTGATAGCATAGATGTTATTGGTTGGGCTGGAGTTGGAAATCATGTTATAAGATGCACTTTTCCTGTGCAGAGTTCTGCACAGGAATGTTTTGTCTGGAACATCTGGTGTTTTTCAATGTGGTGCCACTTATTGCAAATGAAACACAACGGCATCGATTTGGCGATAAAATAACCAAGTATTTTTCAGTCCAGGCAGGGTTAAACCTACGGTTTTCATTCTCAATTGTTCATTTAAGGTGCAATATGACGTCACTGAGGTGAGACGGGAGAACGAATGTATAACGCTATGTGGAATCTTGTGCTCAGGTACGGCTGTTAAGCTAAGCGAAGCTAATTAAATAAAGACTACGTTAATACCAAATAAGACTGGCTGGTGATTAACGTGACAGTTACTGCAGTACAAATTCAAAATACTGGAGAGAGTCGTCTCCCCCGCCCCCTCCTCCCCAGACTCGAAGTTCACGGAGGTTGCCAGGCTGAGATCACAGCATCCACAACAATGTTGCTAGACGCTTGTCTCACATAGCCAGACATTACTTCACTTAGACTTAATACTTAGAATTACGGTGAGAACCGCTAAAAATAACACTACCTTGCCGTCCTCTACCCCCAATTGAACATACTTTATTGGCTTAGAATTACGGCAACAATCGCTAAACACACTGCAAACTCACGGTTCTCTCTTCCCGATTCACAGCCCCACTTTCTTGGCTTAAAATAACTCATCGTTGTCGGCTACAGCCACTGAACAGGCTAGGCGTTGTAAACAGCCATGACCCGCTTGCCTGGTCCTCCGGTAACGTTAGCTAGCAGTTAGCAGGGTTAGCATTGCGGAGTTAGCCAGGACCAGTTGGGATCACTTTACTGGCTGTGTCTCAATTGTTTTTGCGAGTAACCAACTCAGGTACTCTAGCTATATAATTAAATGTGGATACACAAATGTTGAAATTACATAGAATGCCCATCCCTAGTAGCTGTGATAAATTAGCCTGAAGCTAATGCTTACCTGTTCAGGAGTAAATTTGTCAACTCAGCGTCCTTTTGGGCTCTAAGCTGTCTCCATTTTTCAAATACAGCTCCAATATTTACCCGGGGTTTGTAAGTCTATGGTCACGCAACTGTTTTTTATTTTTTTTAGGTCTGGTAGAATCTATCTCCATTGATCATGTTGGTTTGTTTGCTGCTTTCATGGCTGTACTAACATTACAGCTGGGTTTACATTTTTACAGGTATATCTGGCAACCCAGTCTGGCTGTGAAACTGGGCAGTTGATAACAACACACAGGCCAAAACACAAACAGAAATTCCGTCATGGAACAGAAATTTCAAAAGGAGAAAATACTGGAATTAGCATTAAGCAACAAGATAGTATTTCAACTTAGCATGTTTCCTTAATATCTGATGACACATTGGGGTCATTTTTGGATTTATTACAGTAAATATATTACATATTTGACCTTTAATTTACCTGTTTGTATTGTTTCCAGACAGGCTGGACCAGTTGCCCAACATTAGAAGACAGGTCTTCGAACAAGACTACTCATCTGTGTAGTGAACACTTTGGAAGTCATCACTTCTTCATCACTGATTTCAAGGCATCAAGACATTATGATTTTGCCAAATTATGACACTGGGTTTTTATTCTTAGGTTCTATTATAATCACTGTTTTACTGTTACACTTCTTTTAAGTGTTCTTAAAGCATACAAAACAACTTTTGAATTTGTAACCTATGAAATTTATGTTTTCATGAAAGCCAGATTTTACTTTTATTTGTTAAACAGCTGCTGTGTATTGGTAATATTTTTTCAGATGTGTTAATGGCTATTATAGCTTCTCAGGCTCTGGTGCTGTATGAGGATGAGTATAATCTTTATGTAGAAAGTTAAACAGAAATAGACTGCATAAGACTGAAACATGTAGGAGTATATTCACTTTCTACTTAACCTAGACTTCTATTCCTTGTCGAAAGAGGAGCATTAAGGTTTTATCTGAATTGTGTGATTTGCTTGTCCTTTGAATTGACATTTGAATGTGGAATCTAACATTTCAGTCAGTCAGACAAAATCAGTGCAAATATATTGAATTTAATATAAAACTATTCAACAGTAAACATTCTCATCAGCTACAGAAACAGAATATTGGGTCTTTATAGTGGTAACAGATATGCCCAACATAGGCCCAGAGAGTCTGAGGCTGTAGAGGGAAAAGGGGATGAAGAAAAGGTGGCAACAGTGTGTTCGCTACAGATGTTATTTAACAAAAATCCATAATTACATACCTGCAAACTAGTCGCTTTTCGGCGAAAATCGCCGTTTAGAATGGGAAAATGTCATCCACGTGAATCGTGTAGATCCGAAGAGTTTTTATTTAGGGGGTGGGGGGTGTCCGAGACCTTAATGATGCTTAACGTTAAGATGCCTTAACAACCGTTCTCTACCGGACCGAATAGAAACGCAGATTTCGGTGCCTTGTTTAGGTGCCACTTAAATGCCTGCGCTTCTTTCTGATGCTCCGAAAACAGATGTTAGAGGGAACTGAAACATTGCTGCACGGGACGCTAGTCAACACTACACCTGACAGCAGCTAACGTTAGCCTACCGTTAGCTAGCAGCTGGAGTAAACACGGTTAAAATGCTGACAGCTAAACGGTGTAAAAGTGTGTCTGTATTTCACTGGAGAGGATTCCAACAGTCTGTAGCTGCCGTTGTCTGAAAAACAACACTGATGAGTGCGTTCACTTGAAATTCGCCTTGCCAGCCTCATACTGCATTCAAAGTTGTTGTAAAATACCCTTTTCCCATCCAGTGGTTGTTTTTGTCGTTTAACAGGAATTTACTGGTGAAATAAGTTATTGTTATTCCATTTTTAATAAATCATTTAATTTTGACCCTGTGACCTTAGCAATACACAAGCTGTTCTTTAATGTCGCCGACTGTTGTTTTGGGCTCTTTTTATTTATTTATTTTTGTAGATAAACTTTTTATTGTTTTATATTTTTGAACAGACAAATACAATTGAACAAGATGCTCCTTTATATATTATGTATATGTATGTTTCGTTTTAGCACCAGGAAAATGTTGTGTTTTCCCTTTATTTTCTTCTTGGGGGGGAGAGGGGGGGGATGTGTCACCTTTTTTAGCTCTTCTGGAAATATGCAGCATGCCCTGCAAACGCAGTGGAATGACTGACGGTTCACATCCCGAAAAACACGCTCAAACACTATTCCCAGATGCACTCTTCCATAACCTCCTCCTCCTCTACAACTAACTCTACTAGTCCACAAAACAGCTCTATCATTCCAGTTATTATTAGAAACAGACCACACAAAGTGGTGAAGCAGCAATACAATAAGACACATTCAACTGCTAACATAGTCAATTTAGCGCTCATTCCCCGTCAGCTACAGCCTGCCACAAAAAACGAGGCAGATACTTTTCTTAACACACTAACAATAGCTAACTAAGTACTGTGCAGCCTTTTTTGATGATTTTGCTGAACTACTGTCTATGATCTGTGTTGACTTTGACTGTGTAATTGTTGTTGGTGATTTCAACATTCATGTCGACAACCCTGAGGATAGAGGTACAAAGGAACTGTATTGTATCTTTGATAATTATGGGCTGACTCAACATGTGACTACGGCCACACACAACAAGGGTCACATCTTGGACTTAATTATCTCTAAAGGTCTGAACATTTCCAAAGTTGTGGTGAATGATGTTGCTCTTTCTGATCATTCCTGTGTGTTTTTTAACAGCTCTATATCTGTGAACAAAATTGTTCGTACAGAGGTAATTAGAAAACGATACATCACTGAAAGCACCAGTGAAAAATTCATTCAGCTTTTCTCCTCCGCCCCTCTGGAGCCTCAGTAACTTAGCTCGTAGATAATTTCAATTGTAGAATATCAACTATTATTGACACCATTGCTCCCGTTAAGGTCAAAACTATCTCTAGCAAAAAAAAAATCTCCATGGAGAAATCTGTAAGATCCGAAAAAATAGAGTGTCGAAAATCTGAAGGTGGCGAAAAACTAATCTCCAGGTCCATTATGAAATCTATAAAGAGAGACTTTGTATTTATAATGTGGAACTGAGGAATGCAAGGCGGTCGTTCTTCTCTGAAATTATTGCTAAAAACTCTAATAATTCACATGCTCTATTTGCTACTGTCGATAGGTTATCAAACCCTCCAGTACCAGTAGCATCTGAAATTTATCCACCAAAGCCTGCAATAACTTCGCCATCTTCTTTAGTGAAAAAATTCAAGCAAAACAATGTCATACAACGTATGACACATTTTCAAATGATTCACCAAGGTAACCTGGCGGATATCATACAAAATCTGAAAACCTCTTCCTGTTGCCTTGATATTTTACCAACTGGCTTTTTCAAAAATGTTTAGAATTGTTTGGCCTCAGATCTTTTACAGTCTCTTCAAGCAGGTATCTTGCACAGGCGTTAAAAACTGCAGTAATCAAGCCACTCTTAAAAAAGAACAACCTAGATACGTCACTAATGGACAACTACAGACCTATATCAAACCTCCCATTTTTAATTAAAATTATTACTATTATAAAAAGCTTTTGGAAAAGGTTTTTCAACAAATAAACCTTTTATTGTCCCAAAACACTATTCTTGATACCTTACAGTCAGGTTTCTGACCACATCACAGCACTGAGACAGCTCTTCTGAAAATCTTTAATGACATCCACTTAAACACAGATAGTGGAAGAACTACAGTCTTAGCATTACTAGATCTCAGTGCTGCATTTGACACGGTTGACCACGACATATTATTAAATAGACTGGAAAACTGGGTAGGCCTTTCTGGAACAGTACTAAAGTGGTTTGAATCCTATCTAAAGAATAGATATTACTATTTGTCAATAGGTAACTATGCATCTGAGCATACAAGTTTGACATGTGGAGTTCCCCAAGGCTCCATCCTGGGGGCTCTACTGTTTAATATCTACATGCTGCCCCTAGCTAAAATCATGGAAAACAACAACATAAGCTATCACAGTTATGCGGACGACACACAGATTTATATAACCTTGTTACCCGGGGACTACAGTCCAATACAACAACTGGCCAGGTGCATTGAACAAATCAACGATTGGATGTGCCAAAATTTCCTAAAATTAAACGAAGATAAAATTCATTTTTGGACCAAAAAATTAATGATTAAAAGTCAACGCTCATCTTCAATCAACAATGTTAAAAACAGAAATCTTGGCATAATTATGGACTCTGACCTGAATTTTAACAGCCACGTTAAGTCAGTAACAAAATCTACCTATTATCACCTCAAAAATATAGCAAGGGTAAAAGGACTTATGTGCCAACAGGATTTGGAGAAACTTATCCATGCTTTTATCTTCAGTAGACTTGACTACTGCAACGGTGTCTTTACAGGTATTCCTAAAAAGTCTATTAAACAGCTGCAGCTGATTCAGAACGCTGCTGCATGAGTCCTTATCAACACCAAGAAAGTAGATCACATCACTCCAGTTCTGAAGTCCTTACACTGGCTTCCTGTGCACCAAAGAACAGATTTCAAAATACTCATGCTAGTTTATAAATCACTAAACGGTTTAGGACTAATTTACCTTTCGAATGTGCTACTACACTATGAGCCGCAGAGATCTTTGAGATCATCAGGGACAGGTCTGCTTGCCATCCCCAGAGTCGGAACAAAAAAGGGGAAAGCTGCGTTCAGCTTCTATGGTCCGCACACCTGGAACAAACTACCTGTAAACTGTAGGTCGGCACCTAATCTCAGCTCTTTTAAATCAAGGCTGAAGACCTTTCTTTTTAACACTGCCTTTTCTTAATTCATTGCACTCCATTGTGAATTTACTCTCGTATTCAATCTACTTGTTAGGCCTGCTGCTGCTGCTAGATAGCTCTCTGTCTCTGCTCTTCCCCTTCCCTCTGTCTGTCATTAATTGCAGGAGTGAAGCCTGGTGTGCGGGAGTCAGGGTTCCAGCTGCAGCTCATTCACCACAATCACCTCAGCTTTAAATACCCCAGTCAACCTTCCACTCATCGTCAGATCATAGTCAAGACGACCACGTTAGTCTAGCTGCTGACTTTACCACTCGTATTAAGCTCTTGTGTGTTTTGCTCGCTCTGATTTTTTCCTGTTTTTGACCACAGCTCTTGGAACCTGACTCCTGCTGCCACTTCACTCCTGCTATCCACCATTCCTGCCATCCTCCATTCCGGCCATTCCCATTCCTCCTCTCCACATTGGATCTCAGGATTATTGGACACGGACCTTGGATATTACGGTACCTCTCCCGCTCTGTACCCTGGATCTGAAATCATTGGACTTGGACTTTGCTTTTCCGGTTGCTTTTGATCTTGGACATTTCACAATAAACCTGTTAAACTTTCATTTGGCTATGTGTTATTGTCTGCACTTGGGTTCAACCTTAGTTTCACTCATAACAGTATGATCTGACCAAAAAACATGAACCCAGCAGACAGTAACGTTGAGACCACACCTGAGATTAATCAGATTCGGACTGCCCTAGCCAATCAAGGTATATTACTCGGTCAACATGATTCTCTGTTCAAAGCCATTTCTGATAACAGTCAGATGTTGCTCCACCAGGTGCAACTACTCACCAATCAAGTGTCTGTCCTCTCCACCCAAGTTAATGCCGCACCCCCCGTTCAAGAAATACAAACCGCTCCTCCCCCCCTTCCGCCTGTTATTTCCGCTTCACCTTCTCATATCAGAGAGCCTTTTGTTCCTGCTCCCGAGCGTTATAATGGTGATATGGGTGCCTGTGGGGATTTTTTGTTACAATGTTCATTAGTGTTTGAGCAACAGCACCTCTCCTATGCTACGGATAGAACCTGCATTGCTTACCTCATCAACTCTACTATCGGGTCTGCCCGATCGTGGGCATCAGCCGTCTGGGAGAGTCAATCAGCCGTGTGCAACTCTTACGCTGCCTTCACCTCAGAGATGAGAAAGGTGTTCGACCACCCTGTACGAGGCAAAGAAGCTACTAAACGTTTGTTTTCTCTTCGGCAGGGATCTCGCAGCGTGGCAGAGATGGCAGTAGAGTTTCGGACTTTGGCAGCAGTGAGCGGTTGGAATGACGAGGCATTGCAAGGAATGTTCATAAATGTCTTATCAGAGACTCTGAAAGACGAACTGGTGTCACATGAGGATTCTGACACATTGGATAAACTGATATCACTCGCTATCAGAGTGGATAACCGGCTTCGGGAACGCCGCCGTGAGAGGAGTGTCAGTACTAGTGCACCTGTCTGTCGTCAAGCAACTCTTCTCCAGTGACCGCGAGGAGCGCGGAACCCGAGGCCATGGAGGTGGGACGTGCACGATTGTCCGCTGAGGAGCGTGCACGCCGCATGCAGGCTAGAGTTTGTCTGTATTGTGGGGAGGCTGGACATTTTGTCTCCTCCTGTCCTGTTCGCTTGGGAAAAGGTCCAGCTCATCATTGATGGGAGAAGCCTTGGTGAGCCGAGCAGCTAGTTCTTCTCCTTCTCCTCGCATTCTGCTTCAGGCATCCCTTCAGTACCAGTCCCGAAGTTTGTCTGTTGGTGCGCTCATTGACTCTGGGACGAGAGTTTTTTGGACCAGGATTTAGCCCAACAATTGGGCATTGAGACTGTGCCTCTTGACTGTCCGCTGCAGGCTAAAGACCTGAATGGACAATTGATGACGCGTGTTACTCATCAGACTGTTCCTGTTTGTCTCCGTGTGTCTGGAAATCATCAGGAGAGGATTAGTTTACATATCATTGACTGTCCTCAGACACCCTTGGTTCTTGGTATTCCCTGGTTAATTAAACACAATCCACACATTGACTGGATTACGGGTAAAATTGTTTCCTGGTGCATGTTTTGTCACACTAACTGTCTGTATTCTGCTCAAACCCCTGCCAGTACTACACCTCAAACCCCACCGGAGCCCGTGGATCTCTCTGCTCTTCCTGAAGTATACCATGACCTGGCATCTGTCTTCTGCAAGCACAAAGCTACGGCTCTTCCTCCTCACCGGCCGTACGATTGCGCCATTGACCTCCAGCCTGGAGCCCCTCATCCCAGCAGTCGCCTGTACAATCTCTCCCGCCCGGAGACGGAGGCTATGGAGAATTACATTCGGGACTCTCTGGCAGCTGGTATCATCCGTCCATCTTCGTCACCGGTAGGGGCAGGATTTTTTTTTTGTTGGCAAAAAGGATAAAACCCTCAGACCCTGCATTGATTATCATGGCCTAAACAACATCACTATCAAGAACAAGTACTCACTGCCATTAATCAGCTCTGCTTTTCCCCCTCTACACGGCGCCTCAATATTCACCAAACTGGACCTACGAAATGCGTACCATCTGGTACGCATCCGAGAGGGTGATGAATGGAAGACCGCCTTTAACACACCCTTGGGCCATTTCGAGTATCTGGTGATGCCCTTTGGATTATCTAACGCCCCTGCAGTGTTCCAGGCACTGGTGAATGATGTCCTTCGGGACATGCTTAATCGTTTTGTTTTTGTATACCTGGATGATATCCTGATATACTCAAGTTCTTTGGAGGATCATGAGCTACATGTGCGCCAGGTTTTGCAACGTTTACTGGAGAATAAACTGTTTGTGAAAATGGAAAAATGTGAGTTTCATGTATCTAACACCTCTTTTCTGGGTTACATAATAGCTCGGGGGGAGTTACGGATGGACCCAGCTAAAATCTCTGCTGTTACGGACTGGCCAGCTCCTTCAACCCGTAAACAACTGCAGCGATTCCTGGGGTTCGCTAACTTTTATAGAAGGTTCATCAAGGACTACAGCAGCATTGCTGCGCCCCTCACCGCTCTTACCTCCACATCTGTGTCCTTCACCTGGACTGAAGGAGCTGAATCAGCATTTAAAGAGCTGAGACGTCGCTTTGCTTCCGCCCCCATTCTGGTGCAGCCCAACCCTACTCGCCAGTTTGTCGTGGAGGTGGACGCATCTAACACTGGGGTAGGTGCGGTGCTTTCACAACGTGCTACTGATAAGATGCATCCTTGCGCTTTTCTCTCACGGAAACTTTCTCAGGCGGAGAGAAACTACGACGTTCGAAATAGGGAACTGCTCGCCGTTAAGCTGGCCCTTGAGGAGTGGCGACATTGGTTGGAGGGGGCGGAACATCCCTTTATCATTTGGACAGATCATAAGAACCTTGCATACATCCAGTCGGCGAAGCAGCTGAATTCCCGTCAAGCCAGGTGGGCTCTATTTTTTGGAAGATTCAATTTCTCCCTGTCTTATCGTCCTGGGTCACGCAACATTAAGCCTGATGCCCTGTCTCGTGTTCATTCTGCTCTAGAGACTGGTTGTAATCCTGAAACCATATTGCCCTCCACCTGCCATGTTGCAGCCATTACCTGTGACATTGAAAGGGTAGTTAGACAGGCCCAAAACCATCAAGCTGACCCAGCTAACGGTCCTCCTAACTGTTTGTTTGTTCCCGAGTCTGTTCGCTCACAGGTTCTGCAGTGGGCTCACTCTTCTCCCCTTACCTTTCATCCTGGAGTGTCACGAACATTGGATTTTTTGCGCCGGCGGTTCTGGTGGCCCAGGATGGAAGTGGACACACGTGCTTTCATCGCTGCTTGTTCGGTATGTGCACGTAATAAGAACTCTACCCAGCCCAGCGCTGGTCAGCTCTGACCCCTGCCAATACCCAGCCGCCCTTGGTCCCACATCGCATTGGATTTTGTCACTGGACTTCCCTCCTCCTCTGGGAAATCAGTCATTCTCACGGTTATTGATCGTTTTTCCAAGTTTGCTCATTTTTTGGCTCTACCCAAACTTCCCACTGCCAGAGAAACCGCTGACATCCTGATGGAACATGTTTTCCGCTCTCATGGTCTGCCTATTGATATTGTCTCTGACAGGGGTCCCCAGTTTGTCTCCCAGGTTTGGAAAGCCTTCTGTACGGCTTTGGGCATCACTACCAGCTTGTCCTCTGGATATCATCCCCAGACTAATGGTCAGGCCGAGAGAGCGAACCAGGAGATGGAGACCGCGCTCCGCTGTGTAACTGGTGCCAACCCTTTGTCGTGGAGCAGCATGCTTCCCTGGGTAGAATATGCCCATAACACTTTGACTAACACTTCCTCTGGTTTGTCCCCCTTTCAGTGTGCTCTTGGCTATCAACCTCCCCTGTTCCCTTCCCAGGAAAGGGAACTGGCGGTACCCTCTGTGCAGTCTCACATGCGCCGCTGTTTCAAGGTCTGGAGGAAGGCTAGGATAGCGCTGTCCCGAGCATCTTCTTACATGCAGAGGCAAGCCAACCGTCACCGTTCTCAGGCTCCCGTTTATGCGCCTGGACAAGAGGTATGGCTTAAATCACGTGATCTTCCGTTGAAAGTGGAATCGAAGAAGATGGCACCACGTTTTATCGGACCGTTTAAGATTCTGTCTGTTATTAACCCCTGCGCTGTGAGACTCCAGCTTCCTGCCTCTCTACGTGTTCATCCCACTTTTCATGTTTCCCAGATTAAGCCTGTGTCTGTTAGTCCTCTGTGCCCGCCCTCTCTTCCCCCTCCTCCGCCCAGGATCGTGGGTGGGGGTCCTGTCTACACTGTTCGGCGGCTGCTGGACGTTCGCCGTCGGGGCCGTGGGTTACAGTACCTCGTGGATTGGGAGGGTTACGGTCCTGAGGAGCGCTCCTGGGTCCCCCGGAGCTTCGTCGTGGATCCTACACTGGTCCATGACTTTCATCGTCTGCATCCTGATAAACCCTGTCGGCCGCCAGGTGGCGTCCGTAGAGGGGGGGGTACTGTTAGGCCTGCTGCTGCTGCTAGATAGCTCTCTGTCTCTGCTCTCCCCCTTCCCTCTGTCTGTCATTAATTGCAGGAGTGAAGCCTGGTGTGCGGGAGTCAGGGTTCCAGCTGCAGCTCATTCACCACAATCACCTCAGCTTTAAATACCCCAGTCAACCTTCCACTCATCGTCAGATCATAGTCAAGACGACCACGTTAGTCTAGCTGCTGACTTTACCACTCGTATTAAACTCTTGTGTGTTTTGCTCGCTCTGATTTTTTCCTGTTTTTGACCACAGCTCTTGGAACCTGACTCCTGCTGCCACTTCACTCCTGCTATCCACCATTCCTGCCATCCTCCATTCCGGCCATTCCCATTCCTCCTCTCCACATTGGATCTCAGGATTATTGGACACGGACCTTGGATATTACGGTACCTCTCCCATGATTTCAGATCCAGGGTACAGAGCGTACCCTGGATCTGAAATCATTGGACTTGGACTTTGCTTTTCCGGTTGCTTTTGATCTTGGACATTTCACAATAAACCTGTTAAACTTTCATTTGGCTATGTGTTATTGTCTGCACTTGGGTTCAACCTTAGTTTCACTCATAACACTACTTTTAATTATTTATTTATTTTTTATATTTTCATATTAACTGCTTTATATTTGTTATCAATTTCTGTTAATTTTTGATTGTGTTTTAATGTCTTATGTAAAGCAATTTGAACTGCATTGCTGCTGAACTGTGCTATACAAATAAAATTGCCTTGCCTTGCCTATTAATGTTAGCTGACAGGTGTTGTTCCGAACCGACTGCCTGCCAAAAATAGGACTGCACCCGACGTGAAGACGCAGCAATATATATTTATTCACTAAACACACTCGTACACTAACACTTACTTGGCGACCAGTAGTTGGGCGTCTTGCTCCAAAGCTAATTAATATGCTAATAATGCTAACGTATTACGCAAAATAAAATAATATAACAAAAGAACTGGAGCGTAGACCTTGGAGGGTTTTCACCTTTAAGGATCAAATTGTGTTTACTGTTAAGGCTGTTCATTAAATGTGACGTGTTTACTGAAAAGCTTCACAACTGGAATATTTCTATCCATGTAAACACACCTGATTCAAACAACATAAGCTCCGTGGGTTCAGAGATACCAACGTCCAAAACCACCAGCTGTTAATCCACGGATTGAGTCATAAACATTCGCGTCGGGGTCCTGATCACCCTGTTGGCGTTGTATTCGCTATAATGACCGCTTCGCTCTACATTAACGCCGCTTATTACACAGCTACTTACCAAATAAATCAATAATTTGATACAAAATATTGATTTAAAAAGGATTTCATTGATTTAAAAACGATTGTTGATTTAAAAACGATTGTATTGCTAAAGAAAATAGTATGTTCCGTCTCTACAGTTGGAATCCTGCATCCATAGCAACGTAAACTCTGTAGCTGTTTAATGCAACCCTCCATCTGTCACTCAACACCACAATATCCCCCTCCTCCAGTGAATACATTTCTGGCAAAAGCCACCGTTCCGGTCCAGGCATGCATTTTATCCCCCTTACGGGCTGTGGTAGTAGCCGTATATTTTATGAGTTGGGCTGTTATGGGGTGCTGCCGTGCTATCGCTAGCTATAGGTGGATAAATTACCCAGCTGCTGTTTTAATCACTGCAGGAATTGACACGACATTAGCTGAAGCGTTGTAGTGAGCTAGCGGGCTATCGGCTGCTCTAATTCACATTTAACTGAATATTTCCGTTGACGGTGAAGTGAAGTGAGCAATCTTGAAAACCAGTCATGACTAGTCGAACGCCGTGCAACGTGGAAT
Organism: Sander lucioperca; assembly: GCF_008315115.2. Lineage (NCBI taxonomy): Eukaryota > Metazoa > Chordata > Actinopteri > Perciformes > Percidae > Sander > Sander lucioperca. The sequence goes on along the minus strand of NC_050182.1, from coordinate 17,991,920 downwards.
TCCCATACTGTCTATGGAGATTCTACGTTGCACGGCGTTCAACTAGTCATGACTGGTTTTCAAGATGTCTACCGCAAGTAAACATGAACGCGACTGTCTTTATAATCTATCTTTTTAATAAACTATCTGTACACTTACGTTTTCAATGCTTTGGTTCATATTTAGGGACCCTAATGATGCTAACGTGAAAGTGTGGTGATGTTTCAAGCCTTTTTAGTGGGATTAAATAGCGATTTAATTTGAGTGTCCCCATGCCCTACACTGAAAAAAGTCTAACATTGCTGTTGTTCGTTTAATGTGTATTTTCTCGTTGAAATAGCTGAAAATTATTAGTTTTTTCATTTAAAGTAAACGTTCTAGTTTATGTTTATGGTTGAATCCATTTTTTTTATATGGATACAATATAAATTGGCAGCGGGACATTAAACTGAATTTATTCATTTGATCAGAGCAATTTTATTAGATCTGTTGAAATTCTCGAGAAGCCAAACCCACGACACGCATTCGTCCAATCAGCTGCCGGACAGGGGCGTGGAGCATCAACCATGGATGTATGACGTCGCGACACCACGCTTCAGTCGTGTCAGACAAATGGATCTTTACCGTAAGGCTTACACCTGAATTATAAAATGTATGTCCCGGTAAATTCACCATGGGTACTGCATGATGTCTTAGGAGTTGTGCTACTATTCACAGCTCCATGATTTGTCTTCTGATGACATCAATAGTCTCATTTCGGGTGTTCAGCTGAAGCAGACCGATTCTCTTCATACATTTGAAACAGATGTTCAATGTTATCAATTTACTAAACAATAAATATACATGTGTTATAAAGTAAAGTGTTCTGAGTAGTCATCAAAATGTATTAAAATCATTTTTTTCAAATTTGATTTACTATACGTTTGAAATAATGACAACTGTTAGTTTTTTATTTGAGGCAACCTAAAATAATTAATTTACTCGGATGTATAAATAATAGTTTGACCCAACCTTTAAAAGGTGGTTGCTTGGAGTTAAACTTTTCAGGTTAAACTAAATACAATTATTTACTTTGAGTCAATGTCAACTATTTCGTGTGATTGATTACTTCAATTTTTTTAAGTTGATCCAAGTTTTTTTTTTTTTCAGTGTACATACTAGCATTGTAAGCTAACCAGCGGTCCACGGTAGCCTCGTTAAAGCTCCAAACTCATTCGATTAGCATGAAAACATGTCCCAGAGAGCGACAGAATAGGTACACAACAGTTAATAACCCCTAGGTTCGTTTTGCGCCGGAATTGTCCTTTAAGGGAGCTAAATCTGATAGCTTTGATGGACATGAACTGGATTTATCTCTGATGGACTGGCTGAATATACAGGACGTGGAAATGCAGCTGATTGAGCTGAAGAGTTCAAACCTGTGGGTAAAAAAGTTTACAGAGCTACGGAAACAGCTGGAAACTGCCGCAAGGCATGATCACAGAACTTGCATCTTCACCTGCTGGATATCTGTACCAGAGAAGCTTTGCTTTATCAGGAACATTGCAATGGCTTTGCTGACAGTCTTCAGATCAACATATTTCTGTGAGAAGATATTCTCACATATGAAGAGCGTGCTCAGCCCCTCCCACAGTCGTTTGAAGACTGACCACTCCGAAGCTTGTGTGCAACTTAAAGTGAATCCCAAGTACGAACCCCAGATTATGGAGCTCAGCAAAGAAAAGCAAGGCCAGGGATCACATTGACTGGTAGGCATCTATTTAATGTAGCACATACAAGGGCTCTGTTCCAGTCTCTTTTTTCATCTCAGATGTGGATGTTTTCATGGCAGCATTCTTATATAGTGTTTGTTACACTTAATCCTCCCTTTGTGACATTTGCTGCCATTGCAACCTTTTTTGAAATGAGAGAATATCATTGCAAGCAGTATGCGAAATGGGAACTGTGCATATACATCTGTCAAAAATACAAGTATTAAGTGTATTACTGACAAGATTAATGATTTCAACTCAGATGTGGATGTGACATGTACTGCCATTATAACTGAGTGAAGATTAAGATGTTAAACAAGATGGTGTAATGTTGTAAAGGTTAATGATTTCAACTCAGATGTGGATAATTTCATCAAGATGGCAGCCTTGTAGCATACTCCAGATATAATTACAATGTCCTGATTATGGGAAATAAATGTTATCACATGTTGCTATGGAATAAAATTACAGATTCCCTGGATATTAAATTTTGATGTGCTATCATAGTTAAACTTAATGTTGAGATGGTACACTAATAAACAAGAAATTTTGAAAAGGGCACTTTATATCAAAAAGGTTGCCGACCCCTGGTCTATATTAATAAAGATGACAAAGCAGCAAAACAGCCTTTCATTTTGTAATTTAATTTGGCTGTAATGTATGTAAAATTGCCACCGTAGGAACATGGTTACAAAGCCTAACCTTTGAAACGTGCAACATTTTAACCATGCACGGGTAAAATAAACAAATATAGGCCTAATTAAAGGCTAAATAACAATAACTAAATAGACTAAAACAAATAGCTACACAGGCTAAAGAACAATTAGTACAATATGCTATAACTACTGTATATTATACTGTACATAATTAACTTGGAATGAACTTGATTTGCTACATGTCTCTGGGGCATAGCTTCAGTGTAGTAAAGCTTAATGTAATGTACAATAAATGGTAGCTAACGCACTCACTACACTTTGTGAAGGAAGCGCCACCTCATGGTGAAATCCTGCAAGTGAATGAATGGATGTGGTTACAATGGAATTTAGATGCACCCTGTCAGGCCGCAGGAGGCAGAAGGGGGGGGGCTGGAAGTGAGCTGGAGATTGGGAGGCAACCAGCAGGCCTCTGGCTTGGAGGGGAAAATTGAGATGGCTTCATCTGTACAAATCTCTCTGCATTTATTTGTTTGCTTGCTGTCCTGGCTTCTAAATAGTGGAAAAAACTCCCCTTTGATATCAGGAGAACTGAATGTCTACACATCTTCCGCTGAAGGCTAAAAAAACTTTTTATGTTTTTGTTACACCTTGCTCAGAGCTAACAGTTCACCCTTTGCTACAGATTTGTCAGCAAAATCCGGTAGGGTACTCGAGACATGTATGCGTGTAAATTTTGAAGATGGCTGAGCTTTCGATCCTTCAGGGACGTCGTTAGGCTTATTTTAGGGGGGCTGAAGCTACCACAAAATGTTCCTAAGCCCCCCCAAATAATAAGAAAAATAATAATTAGATTTATTTTTAATTTTTTTTTTACAGTGCACTCTATCACTCACTACGTGGAATAAATCTTCCTTCACCATTCATCTGTTGGTGTCGTCGTGCACTGCAGTCTGTTTTATTTTTATTTCACGAACTGTCAACTGGTCGAATTGGCAGTGTTTTAGAGAGGCTTACGAGCGGCCGATTGCACGGTAACGGTATGTGGACGAGCGAGGTAGAGAGTTACTGAAGAGAGAGAGCGCCAGGCAGCATTAAAACAAAGCAGTAAATCAGAGAAATAAAATGTTTTCGCCGATTTATCACTCAAAATGCGACTGTAGCAAGTATCTCACTATCATTAACGTTATCCAAATTCATAATTAGAAACAACAAATAATATATCCAGCTACAAAAAAGCCAGAAAGTCGAAAGTTAGACAGAAGTACAAAGAGTTAATGGCTATGAAGATAATACACTTTCTTGTCTCTTCTCGTTGGTTTAAACTGGCAGCTTTCAGAATGCTGCAGACCGGTGTGTTGCAGGTAGCTGCAGGATTTATCTCATCTCGTCGCAAATCTTTGGTCTGGACTTGCTACCGCACACACAGTGATTGATACAGAGTCAAATTGTAAGTTGTTGTTAATGACTTTTACTTGCTTCACTTTAGCTACATTTACTTGAGGTAAAGATAAAGGAATATTTTAGTTGACTATAGAAAACAATAGTCTAGCTAGTGTAAACGAGTGAAATACAAGAAATAGCTCGCCTAGTAAGGTATCCGAAGCTCTCTATTCTTTACCATTAACCCTGTAGAACCATTTGTATCGTATTTGCTACGCAAGTTTCTGAAACCTCCACCTTATCAACGTGATCAATACTTTCCTTAAACACCTGTTGTATATGATCTGATACATGTATTCTGCCCTCTAGTGGATTATCATTCCACTGCAAGGAGTGAAGGGGCTTTTTTTTGGCCTTTTCAAAATGGCTGCCGTCATTGAATCCTCCACACACTTTTGGCAGGAAAATATTTGCTAATTTTCATGAAGTTACGGTAAGAATAACATTATTACTCATTTTTTAAAATAAATATATTCTTTATTGAAACAATGCATAATTACTTAACAATTCATTATTTATATTACAGTTAAATCGTGGTAAAATGTGTGTATCAAATTTGATACTGCAGGTATTTAAGGTGCTTTATCCCTGAACGGTCATGTCACATTTTTGTAATGTAATCTAAATCATGCTTACCACAATACAAACACACACTATTTTGATGATTTAATTAATGTAATTAATGACTGAAATGCCATCTTAAAATACATTTTGGGTATTTTCACAATAACAATTCCCCCTGAAATCATAATCGCTATGCTATATTGACCAATTTGTTACGTGTGTATTTTTAAATGTCAAAAAGACTAGCATGATAGTAGATGGCAATTCAAGTGACATGGAGCAGTTAGGGGAAGATGATGATGATGAGGAGGAGGAAGGCCATGCATGATGATGGAAGTTCAGATAGCAGTGATGAGGAAGACTATCAAGATGAAAGTGTAGCCCAGACAAGCATGGAAGTTGAGATCCCAACAACAACTCAGGACACAATCAGAAAGGAGTCAGTGAATGGCAATGCAAAAAGGAAAGAACACAGATGGAGAAAAACACAATATCAACAGTGTTGGGAGTAACGCAATTACAGTAATGTATTCCTTTTTGCTCCTTTTTACGCAGTAATATAACGCATTACTAATTAAATTTCGGTAATATTATACTCGTTACAGTCTCAGTAACGCAAGTTACAACGCATTTTAACGCAACATTTAGTGGTGCGTTTTTTTAAGAATTCACCAACACCGCGACACATTTCTTCACAGGAAAAAAAAAAAAGCCGTATTATTTTCCTGTCGCTGTATTCGATGGTTGAGATGACTGCAGAGACAGATACATTTGCGAGATGGATATTATTTTCAGGAGTTATTACACTGCGTTGAAGTGAGCTGTCCTGTTTCTGTTCCCGTGGTCAGAGCCAGAACCCAACAGGTGACGGTACGTCAGCGGCTGACAGATATAAACATGTCGGGAATTAATGTTGAGGCATGCTACTCGTAAATATCATTGCATTTTATCAGCCGTAGAGAGTAACTATGCCTGTAGTGGAATGGCTTCGAATGACGACCAAAAGCGCTTGTCTTTTACTGTGACCATTTACTGTTCAATATGTTGCAGTTTTACAAACAAGAAAGTGAACAACTTGAGCCTGACGGACATGTTGCATCCTATGGTTGCATCTCAGTAAGCTAGTTTGAAAAAATTCTCATGTACCGGTGATACATTTGACTTAATATGTACCGCACTTTAATTTTCTACTTTTTAAAATATTTTCTACTTATATTTGTCTTTGTATATGCACCTCTGGTAATGACTATTTATATTTGTACATACTGGTGTTGTACTTATGTTCTTTACTAAATAAAAAACAAAAACAAAAATCTCAGTAAGCTAGCAAGAGTAGGCTACACAACAGACAACTTCCGTGTAGCTTACTTCAAAATAAAAAGCACTTCCTGTGACGATTCGCAGTAAAACTAAATTACTGTTAAATAAGGTTGTGTAGGCTACCTTTTCACAAATCAGCTGTAAATCAAGTACTGTAAATAATGTTAATAGTGAGTTTTAATCACACTATAATTGAACATTTCCTTTAGAGTGTTTTAAACTAAACAACATGAATTTCTTATTCAAGTGCTATAAACAAACATTTTACAACAATGCCGTACTTTTGAGTATTTTCATTTTCTCCTAATTGCCTATTATACGTTTTACTTATCTATTTTTTATAGCTTTAGTTACTTTGCATATTTATATTAATTATACAAAATATGAATAATCTATGATGTATTAAAGTGGATTCACAAGCTAGCTGCCAAATCAAACTTCCCCTGTTATTTTGGTAAAAGTAACTCAAAAGTAATGCAAAAGTAGTGTAACGCATTACAATTCAGAGACAGTAATATTGTAATATAACTAATTACTCTCAAATGACAGTAACTAGTAATCTATAATGTATTACATTTTGGAAGTAACTTGCCCAACACTGAATATCAAGCTCCATCTGTTGATTTCATTGCATGTGTTGAGGAAGGCACAGAGGACAGGTGTGACTGGACACCATACATGTATTTCAAACAGTTTGTCAGTGATGAAATGTTACAGGAAACTGCAGAACAAACAAACCTGTACAGTGTACAAAATGTGTCATGATGTCCTGTCTCGAGATCGGTTTCTGAAATTGCTGACACTGATCACTTTCAGGACAACCTCAGTGTGTCTGATGATGCAAAGAAAGATAAACTGTGGAAGCTCAGACCATGGTTAAAAAAACTACATGAGAACAGTTTCTCTACATACCACCTGAAGAATGCCAAGCCGTTGATGAAATTATGGTGCCATTCAAGGGAAAATCTCATCTACGTGTCTACATGCCTGCAAAACCTCACAAATGGGGTTTCAAAATGTGGGGACGTGCTGGACAAAGTGGCTTTCTTTATGACTTTGATGTTTGTCAAGGTGCAGAAAATCCAGACAGAGAAAAGTCTGATGTTGGTGTTACAGGAGAAGTTGTGCTGAAAATGACATCAACACTTCCAGCAGGAAAAAAATCACAAGGTCTTTGCAGACAACTACTCAGATCCCGAAGATGGTACATGTACATCTGGTGGCACACTGTTACAGTGGCACTCATCAATGCGTGGAACCTCTACAGAAGAGACCAGAAGAAGCTAGAGCCCCAGATGAAACCAATGGCTCTACGAAGGTTTCAGGTTTTGGTTGGCACTTCTCTCACAAGCGCAGGAAAGGCCAAAGTCAAGTGTGGCAGACCACTATCCTCTCCAGAAGCGACTCCAACACCACCCCATAAAAGGCCAAGCTGCAGTGTGCCTCTTGATGTGAGAAGGGATGGCATTGATCATTTTCCAACATGGGAAACCTGACAGAGATGCAAGCACTGCACCGGCAATCACTTTTCACATGTCTACTGTGATAGTGATGTGTTACCCACAGTTCAAAGCGTTGTGACGTTTACCACGGAGACCATATGGAAATCCGGAAATTACAAAGGTAAACAACAGCACGACAACGGAACGGAACAGAACATTTAAACAAACCCCAGCAGCAACCAACACCAACAACAACACGTTTTAACATGGATCAAACCAACCCAGATAACAACAGTGTGAATCCTCCAAAGAAAAATAAATATTCATGTAAGTAGCCTCCCTTAGCTGTCATCTAGCATGTTAAATTCCAACAACTACTCATTTTCTATCAGGGAGTGAACAACAAACCCTGCAGTTCATCCAGTTACGACAGGATCATGTATATCTTTTTACCGGAAACAGATATGCGTCTGCTGATGGTTTCATCATGTAAGTACAGTTTGTTAATTTCTAAAACTATTCCGGTAACAACTTAGCAATGGATAACTTGTGGAGCTAAAGGCACATGCACTACACAGTTGTGTGTGTGGCTTCGCTACTCTGCTTCTGTAACAAAAATCCCTCTGTACCTTTGTTTTTAATTGTCATAAAATGGTTTGCCAAGTTACCTATTTTTGGCCCAACAGAGAGATCTTAAAAGAAATGGGAATGGAGAACACTGTCACACCATATCAAGCCAAAAGAAAATGGGAAAATTTAAAGAAGTATAGGGTGAATTTTTATTTAGGGCTGTCAGCATTAATGCGTTAATCGCGATGCGATTAAGGGTGAAGCATAATGCGTTAATTTTTTTTTAATCGTATTAATCGCATGCCACCATTTATTAATTTATTTTCACTTCACTCGGCTTTGCGTCATGCCTAACAGACTACTATTTTGCCGTACTTCCTCGTAACACATCCTGCTGCTGCAGGAATAGCAATGCGGATTTCGGTGCCTCATTCCGGTGCCACTGATATGTCTGCACTTCTCTCTGATGCTCTGAAACAGACGTTAACAGGCAACAGAAACATTGCTGTACATGATGCTAGTTAACACTACACTCGACAGCAGCTAACGTTAGCCTACCGCTAGCTATTAGCTTGATTAAACACGGTTACAATGCTGACAACTAGCGCTAAACGGTGTAAAGTGTGACTGTATTTCACTGTAGAGGATTCCGACACTGGGATGTAACAATCTGCAGCTGCTGTTGTTGGAAAAACACAGACTGTGCGTTCAATGAAACTGGTAATTTACAGCCTCGTGGTGCATTCAAAGTTGTTGTTAAATTCAAATGTGTGACTAGATTAAATATATAATAAACAAATACAAATCTTAAAATCAAGTTCATAAAGTCACTTTATTTGCATTCATTTGATTCCCAATCAAGATACACTGGTAAGAATGGCTTTCCATTGTTAATATGTACTTAAAAACTGTTCTGAAATGCAAAATAATAGAATTTTAATCATGTGATAAAACATGCGATTAATAGCGATTAACTATAGAAATTCAACGATTAATCGCAATTAAGAAAATGTAATCGTTTGACAGTCCTATTTTTATTATTAGCTTGTGTGAATGGGCTACTGGAACACATGGGTGTTTTTGTGGGTGTTTGTTTACTCAACACTGATGGTGTCTTTAACAATATCCAAGTAGCTTAATAAGTATTTATCAAAAGGTTTCATGTGTTAACATATGCTTGTGTGGAAGTGAAACAACTTTGTTTTACACAGGACCTGATCCTACCACAAACTGGAGAAGGGACAGAGGGTGGACAGGTAACACCTGGTACCTGGGGCCTGTTGCACAAAAGTAGAATGAAGAAATCCAGGATAACTGAAAAAGCGCAGCTTGACTTAGTGTGATCTGCTCATCGCGGCTTAATCGGTTGCATGTTTGCCGAGCCAGGATGAGAAGGTGAAGCTATGTCAAGCCAGGTGTAGATAGCTGGGATAAGTGCACGTTCACGGCTTTCTTAAATAGACCACGGTATTGATCACAGATTTACTGATGCAGAAATGGAGAAGACGCGTGCAGCATGTTTCAGCAGCTGAGCAGCAGCTTCTAATGGAAAGTTACGAGGAGGTGAAGCATATAATATGCAAAAAGGGAAATACGGCTCTTGTTATCAGAGAGAAAAAGCCTGACAGACAATAGCGGACCGACTGAATGCGTAAGGATTTAAAAAGAGTCACTCCACAAGTTGTACACTGTTTTATTTGCTTTTAATATGCTTGTTTCAAGTGTTGGTTGTATTGCTGTATCTGTTTTTATGTGCTAAATGTGCTGGTTTTACTGTAAAGTGTCTTTGAGCACTAGCCTATATAAATAAAATGTATTATTTACTATGCCTCAAAAGTGAGCAGAGGGAATTAATGTTCCTCGGGAAATTTAACTGGGACTAGGCTTAATTTCAAACCCTTATTCATAATGCGAGAATATGTTTTACAACCATATGCACCAATCTATAAGCTATGACTAATTCTAAATATCTTTCTACAAGTAATGTTCATACGGAACAAACATGGCTGAACAAAAACTAGAAAAAGTGTGACATCAATACACACTGTAAGCATATCTGTAAAACAATGTAGCCTATTATTATTCATGTTTTTTTTTCTCACTCTCAAGCTCCAAGATGACAAGTGACAGCACCAAAATAAAAAGATTAAGAAGCATTGTGGCATTCCAACACATTTCCACTCCCATCTGGTAAAATACGGACGTTTGGTCAGGTGCCATTGTCGTCGTTATTGACGCTAAAAGTCTCCTTTAGAGTCCGCTGCACGGTGTGGGAGGATCCCCCTGCCTCCCCCCGCCTCTCCATGTTGCAAATTTCACGGGGAGAGCAGCGGAGGAAAAGCCCATTTCCTCCGCATTGTCCCACTTTATCTCCGGTGCCAGTGCAACCATTTCTTACCATCTAAACAACTGCAATAGTAGGATTTAAATCAAACTTGTGACAGCAATAGTGACAAGTAATGCATGTCAATAAAAATAAAGCAGAACACATTCAGAAGACAACGGAATAACTGTTAAACACGTTTATTTCGGATCAGAGCGGCAGCTGATTTAACACATAAGACTCCAGGATTAATCTTAGCCTGGCTGTTAGCCTGCTCTGGAGCAGGCTAGGTGCAAAGAATAAATCTCCATGGTTACTTGGCTGGGTTTAATTCAACCTGCTTTTGTGCAACCAAATCAAAGCTAAATTCATCCAGGATAATTTGAATATCCCGGCTTAATCCCTTATCCTGGTTTTGTGCAATAGGCCCCTGGCCTTTCTTCGCAGCAATGCACAACATTTTGGGGCAGAGAGACTCCACCAGGCCTCCGAATACCATTTCCATGGCAGTGGACTCAGAGCCTGATGGCGACACACCCAACACCTCCTCTACTGTACAGCCATCCACCTCCTCTACTGTACAGCAATCCACTACCCCAAAGGCCAAGAAAAGAAAAAATGAAGTTGTGGAGTACTTAAAGGACTATACAGAGATGCAGGAAAGGAGACAGATGGAGCTGGATGCCAGAGAGGAAGAGCGTGAGAGGAGAAGAGAACAGCAAATTGATACTTATATTTGGGGAATTGGTGAAGAAGCAAAAATAGGTTTTTGATGATGTTATCTTTAGTTGTGATATGAACCCTAGGGGTTTGTTTGATTTACATTTTTGAATGGCAACTTTGTTTCTCATTTCAAGCTCATTAAAAGTTGAGTTGGCCCTCATCTGCATGTGTGGTGTTTAAATTGTGATTTGCATTAGGTGGATTTAAAGCTTTTGTTGTAAGGAGGCCTATATTTGAGGGTGTACAACTGAATATTGTATATGAAAATGTAACTTCCTGGAAAATGTTGCATCCATCACAAGAACCACAGAACTCAGAAATATAGTCATACATAACTTTATGACCCAAGTATGCCATATTTATCATTGAACAGAAAAGGTTAAACACAACACAAGGTTGCTCAAAATTAAAACATAAAAGGGCATTTCACTCAGCCCCAAACTTATATTTTAAATACAAAAAAAAAAAAAAAGGCTGCCACAGAACTGATGCCTGCCTTTACGCGGCCCCAGGTTGTTGGGGTGCAGAAATCTGGGCACATAGCCTGTCCCTGATGCGGGCTCCACTTCTCTCCTGGAACTGTTGAACTGGAACAGGGGGGGCAGGATCCTCAGGCTGGATCTCTGGCTTTTCCAGGACATCCCTATAGTTCAGGCACACATTGTGGAGGACTGCACAGGCCAGGATGATCTCTGAACAGAATGCAGACTTAACCTCCAGTGCCTTGAACAAGGTACTCCGCCACCGTGCCGTCATCACTCCGAAGGTCCTCTCAATAATTGACCGGGCCCTGCACTAAAGCGCTCCTGCATCCTCCCTTGTAGTGGGTGTCTGTAAGGCGTAATAATGGTGATGGGGTGTTCAAGACATGGGTAGCCTCCATCTCCCAAAAGTTATAACCTGTACCAGGTGGGGGATACAAAGAATGAACATAAATTGGGCTATTTCTTAACACACATGTATTGTGAACAGAACCTCCATAACCAACGAAAATATCTATAAATCTCCCAGAGGAGTCACATATGGCCTGAACTTGCACTGAATGAAACTGCTTGTGATTAAAATAATCACACTGATTGTGCCTGGGGGGTTTTATTCTAATGTGGCAGCCATCTATGGCCCCCACTGTTGAGTGGCTGGGAATGGTGGACCCAAATGCAGGGAGAGGCAGGCAGGCAGGAGAAAGTTGGTGTAGAGGATTTATTGAAACCATAAACACAGCACAGAGGCTGGAAAAAAACACAGGAAAAGAATCACCAGGAAAAACTCACAAAAGAACGCAGAGAGGGAAACAAACACACGCAGGCTGGCAGGGCACGGCCACAAACAGACACAAACTGATACTAGTGGATACACACTGACGGCACAAGGACACAAAACAATCTGACAAGACACAAAAGGAAACACAGAGGCTAAATAAACTAGGAGATGAGCAAACCAGGTGAGACAACAGGTGAAACACATCAGGGCAGGGCGGGGCAGGACAATCAACTAAGGCGGGAAAACACAAAGTAAAGCTGGACAAGACAAGACCGAAAACCAGACTACCAAAATAAAACAGAAACACAGAAACTTACACAACACAACAGAGAACACAGGAATTAACCAAAAAATACACACCAAAATATATACAGACAGCATTACACAGGATACATTTACAAGACCTACCGAAAAAACAGGGAGATAACTAAACAGAAATATACACAACAGAAATATACATACAAAAATTAAAAACAAGGCAACAGAAATGTACAAACAGGTAACAAATGTCCAAAACAGGCAACCATCACACCCACAGCATTATTAAAGGCGTCATGCTGGGCTAGCTTGCCAAATCCCCTTCCAATGTCCCCCAGCGTGTTAGCAGTAGGGAAGGAAATAACTTTGGCCTTACACCTACGAATGTCAAAGGCCACCCTGTGCACAATTCTAAACACTGTGGACTTGGGCACATCAAAAGCCCTTGCGGCCACACGGTATGAAACAGCATGGGCCAGCCAATAAACAAAAAGCAACACTTTGAATATTGGCCCCCATCCATGATCCTTCCTCTAACTCAAGAGGCTCAAAATGCCATGAAAAGCCTCTCTGGATAGTTGGAAATCGGGCCTCATGTCATTCTCCACATCCAAATACTCCCTAATAGCTGGCATATGTTGGTTCACTCTGGCATATGGGGTGCGCTGGTAAGTCTTTCTGAGTAAATCTTGAATAACTACTCTTTAAAAAAAATAAAATAAAAAACATTAATAATTAATGATAAGAATGTTGTAAATCAGTTTTTGGACCAACCTGTTGTCCAGCTTGTAAAACAAGAGTTTGAAAAAAGTTGGAATCAGGCAGCCGTCTCCTGTGCCTTGGCCGTGTGGAAAGCGACAATCTTAAAATGAAAATTCCAAAACCGACAAGTGTCAGCAACATCTTTGTTATTAAACGTCGCCAAGGTAACGTGATCTCGTGAAGTGCTGTCCCAATCCCATTTATACCTATCTGAGCCCATGTGGCCTCACACACTCACTCACTTAGCACCTGAGATCAATTAAGACTGAGTCTTTAGTCCTTAGTCCTCAGGGCTCACTTTGGGATTGGGCCAATGTACGCAGACCATTTCATGGAATAGAAGAAGCCAAGAAGAATCTCTTTGCTTGTAAGCAGTGGAGTGACAGAGGCATTCATACTGTAAATCAGCTATTCAATGATGAAGGTATGTTGAGTTTTGAAGACCCGAGAGCTAGTTTTGAGGTCCCCAGGAAATCCTTCTTCTTGTATCTGCGCTTAAGGTCAGCCCTAAAATGTTATGGAGTGCCATGCCATTAAATGGTTTTTATTTTCCTGTGAGAGGATTAGCGTCGAAGATCTATGCTAAACTGATGCAAGTATCCATAGGAAACTCCCAATAGCAAGGAAATGGGAGCGAGAGCTGAGCCCTGAGGGGAATGCAATTAATTGGGAGACAGTTTGGGAATTTTCCATTGTTCCAAGAACCCAAATCACCAGCAGATCCACTTCAACATATGTCATAGGACATATTGGACTCCTCAGAAGAGATACGTCTCTAAAGTCATTCCCACTCCCTATTGCACGTTCTGTCAACCTGAACAAACTGGAACTTTCCTGCATATGGTCTGGGAGTGTGAACAGGTGCATGAGTTCTGGAATAAAACAACATCAATAATATCTGATGTGATAGGATGTCGAATTCCTACAGATCCGATTGTTTTGTTACTTAATGACAACTCTAAGTTACACCTGCTTGGGAGACAGAGGAAAATTTGGCTAGCCGGCTCAACCGCAACCAAGAAAATTATAGCTCAATGCTGGCTCCCCCCCACTCGCTTTGTATAAAACAGTGGTTGGCGTATTTTCTAGTCATAGTTATGCTTGAGCTCTCTACAGCAAGGATTGACAAAGCCAAATCATTGACTATAGACCTATGGAAAAACGCAGCAGCAGAAGTATCAGTCCTAATGACCTCAGTCTATTTTTTTTTTTTTGTTTGTTTTGTTTTCCTCGAGACCGCAGAGGGTGGGAGAGGGTTTTTGTTCTTGTTCAATTGTATTTGTCTGTTCTGTATGTGCAAAAATATAAAAATAATAAAAAGTTAATCTAAAAAAAATGCTAACATCAGGAAGACATCACTAATTGTAGAAAGCACTGTTGTGTCAAAGTGGTGTGTGTGCGCCGGATTGTTTTGTTCTGTCCATTTAAAGCTATATTGTGTAAGAATTTCTCCCATCTAGCAGTGAAATTGTATATGACAACCAACTGAATATTACTTTCAATATTACTGTTATTTCGGTCCATTTCGGCCAGGGAAGCTGGGTTGTTTTGTTGTTTATTTATATTTTTAAAACTATAACGCTAGATCTATCAACATTTATTTAGATGTTATCATGGTATTCATTTCTTTATTTTAATATTTCAGTCTTATTACCGGTGAAATATTACAGTATGCTGTAATACAGAACATTACGATATGAGCCGAGCTAGACGCATTCAAAGCCGATATCCCACAATGCAATGTGGGCATTCATTCACAGAATCAGACAGCAATCAGCGGGTCTTTGACAGTATTGCTTCAATATACATATATATATAATCAGTGGTTTTGTGACCAGCAACAACACCTTGCTCAACTTTGTTCCAGTAAGTTATGCATCGTAATAACGTTTAAAAAAATCCGCAGAATACTCCGGAAGTGATGTAGTACGTGTCACTCAGAGGATAAGATAAAAAATACATAATATTTGTAATTTTGATGTTTTTGTCTAACGTATTTGAGGATGTAAACAATAAAGCTAACAATGTTACGTGTAGGGGATTAAAGGACCCAAACACAGAGAGAGGCAGGCAGGCAGAAAAAAGTTGCCGTTGAGGATTTATTTGAGAAACACAAAAAATAAACCAAGGGAGTCCTGGGAGTACCGGCAGGCAAAAACCAATTCCAAAAATGAAGACAAAAGGCATACAAAAAACCAGGAACAAACAAACAGACGAGCGCTGACACAGAAACTCACAAACTAACGCATGCAGGTTGGCAGGGCACGGACACAAACGGATACAAAATTATCTAACAAGAGACAAAGGGAACACAGGGGTTAAATACATGAGGTAATGAACAAATGAGGGACAGGTGATACAGCAGGTGAAACACATCAGGGCGGGGCAGGACAATTAACAAAGGAGGGAAAACACAGAAAGTAAAACTAGACAAGACAATACAGAAAACAGACTATCAAAATAAAACAGGAAGCAGAACATACACAGGGAAATGCAAAACCGAAAAATACACAACAAAATATACACAGACCACAATACACAAAATACATTTACAAGACAGGGAACAGAACCTACAGAAAAAAACAGGGAGATAACTAAACAGAAATATACACAACAGAAATATACATACAAAAATTTACAAACAAGGCAAAAGAAATGTACAAACAGGTAACAAATGTCCAAAACAGGCAACTGAAATGTCCATAACCATCACAGAGCCCCCTCCTCAAGGGGCGGATTCCAGACGTCCCAAAAACACAAACAAAAAACAACCCAGGGTGGGCGGAAGTCCAGAAAAGGCCCAAGAAGGGCAAAGGGGCACAGGGAATAGCGCACTGGGGCACAGGGAACAGAGTCACTGGGGCACAGGGAACAGAGGGCCGGTGAGGCCTGGGGGAAACAGAGGGCTGGAGAGGCCTGGGGGAAACAGAGGGCCGGAGAGGCCTGGGGGAAGCAGAGGGGCCACTCGGGGAAACAGAGGGGCCACTCGGGACAGGAACAGAGAGGGGCCACTCGGGACAGGGAACAGAGAGGGGCCACTCGGGACAGGGAACAGAGAGGGGCCACTCGGGACAGAGAACAGAGAGAGGCCTCGGCAACAGGGGACAGAGAGGCCTCGGCAACAGGGGACTGAGAGCAGCAACGAATGCAGGTGCCTTCTGGCGACCGGCGACGAAGGTAGAACCCTTCTGGCCACCGGCGACAAAGGCAGAATCCCTCAGGTGGCCGTACTGGACGTCGAGGGCACTCAGGCGGTCGTACTGGACGTCGAGGGCACTCAGGCTGCCGTACTAGACGTCGAGGGCACTCAGGTGGTCGTACTAGACGTCGAGGGCTATTAAGCGGTCGTCGCCGCAGGCGAATCCCTTCCGGCAGCCGAACAGGGCGACGAGGGCAGCGTCACTCCAGGGGCCGAGCGGGCAGGCCATGGCGGAGCCCCTTGGGAGGCTGCGCATGTGAAGGGTCAGCTGGGCCGGGACCAGGCGACGGGTCACCTGGGCCGGGGCCTGGTGGCCAGGCAACGGGGGCAGAGGTTGACTGGGGTGCCGACAGGACACGAAGGGGAACACACTGCTGTCATCAGATTTTAAAAATCGAATCGTTAAATAGGTGAAAATAGCTTATTACCATATTTGACAGTGCTTACAGTGGGTAAAGTTTGGTGACCATATCTACATGACAGCTGAGGTCCAGAGCTTTCTATAACAGCTTGTCCTATGTGTGTGTAGTACCTTCTATAACAGCTGGTCCTATGTGTGTAGCACCTTATATAACATCTGGTCCTATGTGTGTAGTACCTTCTATAACAGCTGGACCTATGTGTGTAGTACCTTCTATAACAGCTGGTCCTATGTGTGTAGCACCTTATATAACAGCTGGTCCTATGTGTGTAGTACCTTCTATAACAGCTGGACCTATGTGTGTAGTACCAAGGGATGTGTACGATTATGTGTGTAGTACCTTCTGTTGCTAAATGACAAGCCTTCAAACATGGACTGGGTTAAAAGTTCAGAGGTCAATATCTCAAAGCAGGAGTAATGTATCCTCTTCAGACTGACATATGTTACTGTCGAGGTTGAGACCTTTCCAACGATGTGTTTGGTATAGTCCTCTGACGTTTTTCATTTCATTGTTCAAATGCTTCACACATAACGCTTGACATATTGTTTTATCACACAGGTGACATTTATTTACAATAAAAAACAACATAAACAAGTTATATGTAGTCAGACTGAAGCACATCACACAGCCACAATCTATTGCTCATCTTTCACAAACAGTGACAAGAGCAACACACAACCATATGCATTATATCATGAAACTATTGCACAACCCCTGCAGCCTCAAGCAACATTATTTAAAGTTTTAATTGAGGTAGGTCCGAATAGGACTATAGTTTAGAAATGTTAAGTTTAGATTGGGGTACCCATATCTTCTGCCAGAGGATAAGAGCTCATACTTGGCATGGAGAATAAAGATAGATCAGACCATATTCTCTTTGCTTACCTGGGGAGACTGGTTTCTATTCCTCTCCACAACCTTCATGACAGTCATATTAAAATGCTCTGTAATGCAGCCTTGTATAACATAAACCCTCTGATTCACTGTGAGTGTCTGCTTTAAATGATAACACACTTGGAACACGGGCCTTCCAGCCAAAGGTGTTGTTCATATAAAAACAAAGGTGCCTATAGGAACAGAGCCGATTGATTGGTTCATCATTTATGACCTCTGATACCCTCTGACCCATGTCACGACCCTTTCCTCAGCTTGTGAAATGGTTGAATGAGATGTGTGAGTTGTGTCTGTGTGCAGTATATAGGCTAAGGCAGAAGTGTGCCAAAAATGCCAAAACACATGTTGTATATACAAAGCTATATACAGTACACTTACATGTGAACAAAAACCTCGACAACAATCTGCTTATCCTTTTAATTTCTTGAAAATGCTTCCAAAACTAGTTCCTTCTTAATTTTGAAAAAGGCTACAAAGGTTAGGATGGCTACAAGCTGTAACCACGGTGATTGATATGAGGATCATCTTCTGAATATAATAATTAATATGTTAGGTCTACCATAAATTGATATTTCAAAAAAGTAATTTATTTAAAACAACTAATAATGCAGTGTGATTTTAAACCAAACTAAGTCCCACGCATAAATAATCCTTTAGTCTTTGCTATTAATATTCATCAACTGCAAAATTAGAAAATTGCGTTTTTAAATAACTATGCATGGTAAATAAAATTAAAAAAAATGCTTCTCTTTGTATATAGTTTATTTGTTTGTAACAGTACAAGTTAAAACAAATGCTAATTAGTCAAATTTAGGCTGTATTTCTAAACACTCAACTGTAGGTTTTTTATATAGTATATATAAGGCAAATCAAAGTGCTGAGCATAAAACACTATTTTTTCATTATTGGTATTTTATTGTGTAAATTCTCACGTACAACGTGCACATTCTTTCACAGACGAAGAGGGGCAATTACTACGTCAATTCCGCTGATTTTTTTAAACGTTATTACAATGCATAACTTACTGGAACAAAGCTGAGCAACGTGTTGTTGCTGGTGACAAAACCACTGATTATATATATGTACATTGAAGCAATACGGTCGTTAAAGACCCGCTGATCGCTGTCCGATTCTGTGAATGAATGCCCGCATTGCATTGTGGGATATTGGCTTTGAATGCATCTAGCTCGGATCATATCGTAATGTTCTGTATTACAGCATACTGTAATATTTCACCAGTAATAAGACCGAAATAATATTATTAAAATAAAGAAATGAATACCATGATAACATCTAAATAAATGTTGATAGATCTAGCGTTATAGTTTTAAAAATATAAATAAAAAAACAAAGCAACCCAGCTTCCCTGGCCGAAACAGACCAAAATAATAACATTAAAAGAAATCCATATAAACCATGATAAGATCTGGTGAATAAATGTTGATTAAAACAGCTGTTATTGGGTTAAAAATACCAATAATAAAACTGCTACAGATTTCGAGTTAAGGGGAGCGTGTTTTTTCTTTCGTCTATATCCGAGGGTGAGGGATAACATGAATGTCTATCTGATGGACCCCCTCGTTGAAAAAATAACGCAACGGGTACCCCCCTGACGTTGAAACTTAACGCCAGGGGTCCTTGACGATGCGTCAGACATTTGACGAGTAGGGAGTGAGACTGTGTTGACGAGATTAATAGTGTAAGGCAATGTTTACAGCGTAGGAGAGAAGCAACGGAGGTTTGTGTTTTTAATATATTTCTCTGAGCAGTATGAAAAATGTCAATGAAACCGAAATTATCTCTTAGTATCTTCATTGTTTACACGCAGCTGTGACGCGAGGAAAAGTATCATAGACGTCGTTCTAGCATTATGCACAACCATGCTATATTTAGCCAAGCAAGTAGCAACTATAAAACTTTGAATTTACACAAATAGGCAGAATTACCTGTTGAGAAGAAAGCAGGCAACTTCGGTGTCCCTTTTAAAATCCTTGCTCCTTATGATCTCTTTCCATCTTGGAAAATTCATTCCAATATTAACTTTGGTCTTGTTGTTTTGCCTGTCGCGTTGTCGTTTTAATTCTCTTTTTAACTTCCTTCAAATCTGCCGGCAGTCGCAAGTAATCTTCTCCCCCTTCCTCCCTGGCATTCCTCACAGTCAGTGCCACTGAGTGAAAAGTGCGAAATTGCGGAGGTATGTCCCTCTTTGGCTAATGTATTTTAAAGATGGAGGCGCTACATGGCGGCCGTCATTCGAGTGACTCGCTCGCATGTATTCTGAATGATTCTAAATGGCAGATTCTACGCATACGAGAATACTTTGATTAGTTGCTGGAAGTAATTACACATGAATGAGCACATATTTGTGCAAGAACAAAGGGGTTTTTGCAAAGAATCAACTAAAAAAATTACACAATGGAGCTTTAACGTTAAAGGGCCTTTCAGACCAAAGGTGGCATCGGCACTCAGAAACCCATTGTTCTTAATGGCTTGCCCTACGCCACAACGGCATTAAGCTGCATTGAGCAAAGCCCCCCCTTTGCTCACACAGCAGTGGTGCACTATTGACTAGCTTTAACTTTGTGCTCAAAGTTAAACCTTAAACTTTAGGCGCAGCACGCTGTAGATGTGCACTAAACACAACAGCAAACGCAGCAAGCATCGTGTCTGGTAGGACGAGGGTGAATGCCTGGATATATGTGTTCACCAATTCACAGGAGATGCTTGGACAGATACAGAAAATATGGTGAATCCATTTTTTTTTTGGTAGGCCTACATCTGGCCGGTAATGAGAGCAACGTTGTTATCCTTGTTGTTATTTTCTTGATTTTGTGAATGATTTCTGCTGATAGACACCAGCTGAGTGGGACTGTGCAGCCAGGAAGCGGTTTATGACTTCTTTCAACTTAATTTGTTGACTTCATTAGCAAAGTTAAAAACTGCAGAAGACAGGTGAAGACCTGCTCGCAGAACCGTAAAGCCCTGCCATGCATCCCCGACTCCTCCACTTGCCTCAAGCACAGTAAAGATGCAAGGAAATCATGAGAGGAGAGAGGAAACGAGCAAATGTGTTTTAGAGAGGTGAGACGTCCTTTCCTCTGAAGCGTCACATGAATTCGTCAGCTGTCACGTGCAGAGGGGGGGCTATGGGTGCCTGAGCACCTGCCCCTTTGCCTACAAATGTCCAAAGTGCCCTTTTGAGTGGCCATTTAAATTACCAATGCTTCGTAAAATTAAACATGAACATTTAAAAATTAACGTGTGAACAATTATTCGAGAATAAAAAATGTTTAAAAGTAATAATATAGAAGTAAAGTTGGTAGCCTCATCTACCTGCGCTGCTGCCGGTTGGTGACATCATAGGCTATCAACGTGACCTTTCACATTGCCTGCAAGAACATCGTGTTGTTGTTGTGTTAAGAGATGGTGAAAAGATATGGAATGCCGTTTTATTCAATATTAAATAAATGAATAAATACATAAATAAATAATTAAATACATGAATAAATAAATAAATATGCCTTTGAAATATGAAATAAATAAATGAGGCAATAAATACATAAATAATAACAAAAATGTAAATATTCATATACAAATCAATTAGTTAAATAAATATATTAAAAGGTTTTACTTTTTATTATTTCATGGTACTTTTATTTCATAAGTCCACGTTTATTTATTTCTAGAGACTTTTATTTCATAAATCCACATTTATTTATTTCCGTGTACTTTTATTTCCTAATGCCACATTTATTGATTTCCCTCTATTTATTTCCAGTTCTTATATGCAAATCAGGGGGCGTGGCTATCTTGCACATTCAGTTCAGTTCGCGGTGCTCTGTACCCAGCGCACAGTCACCTGTTCTGGGGTAACTAGACCACCAACCGGCAGCTAGCAGGGCTTGTTGGTGGTCTAGTTACCCCAGAATAGGTGACTGTGTGCTGGGTACAGAGCACCGCGAGCTGCTGGTTGTGGTGCACTGTCAGGTCAGTGGTAGTTGGTGGTCTAGTTACCTCAGAATAGGTGACTGTGGGCTGAGTACAGAGCACCGCGAACTGCCGGTCGTGTTGCTCCGTCATGTTGAAAAATAAACTGTAACATTTATCTCGTTTTGTAGTGTCATTTTGAAGTATGTGTTTGCCAGCAAAAAGCTTTTCAACAAGCATCGTTTTAAACTGAATTGACCGGTGAAGGTGGCTACCACTCGGTTTCTTTTCTATACCAGCTAGCAGCTATGCAGCTAACCTGGGAAACCTTTTGAAATTGCAAAGGGAAAGCATTAGGGCTGTCAATCGATTAAAAAATGTAATCTAATTCATTACATACTCTGTGATTAATTAATCTAAATTAATCGCATACATAATTTCTGCTGTGAAAGTATTTTAAATATTTCAATTCAAATGAATCAATGAATAATCAGCATTAGTGACATTAAAGATAAAAAAAACTCTTTATTATTATTTTCGGCTTGTTTATTGCTAAGGCCATATGGTCAAAAGTAAATGATTTAATAATAATGTAATAACTATAACAATTACTTATTTCACTAGTAAATTGCTGTTGAGCGACAAAAACAACCACCATATGGGAAAAGGGCATTTAACAAAAACATTGAATGCACCACGAGGCTGTAGGTTACCAGTTTCATTGAACGCACTGTCTGTGTTTTTCCGACAACAGCAGCTGCAGATTGTTACATTCCAGCTACTAGCTAGCGGTAGGCTAACGTTAGCTGCTGTCGAGTATAGTGTCACATGCAGCGTTGTTTCTGTGTCCTGTAATGTATGTTTCAGAGAATCCAAGAGAAGCGCAGACATATCAGTGGCACCGAAATGAGGTGCCAAAATCCGCGTTGCTATTCGGTCCGGTAGATACAGGTCGTTAAGGCACCGTATAAGGTACCGTATTAGCACCGGATTTCGGTACCCAACCCTATTCAGTCAGAAGATTTTCATAAGTAAATGTTTCAATCAATGATCCAGGCAGCGCAATCTCGTCTCCCTCCTTCATTTTACAGTCGAATGGTGGCTAGAACGGCTCCGGGTCAAAGGTCAATATGGAATGGATTAATCTGCGTTATTCTTTTTAACGCGTTAATTCCGATTAATTAATCTGAGAAAAAATAACGCGTTAAAAAAAATAACGCAGAGTTATTTTGACAGCCCTAGAAAGCATATTGTTTTATTGAATCATGTATACTCTGTTATTTAGAAACCTACTAGGTCACATGGGCAAATCCATTTCATGTCCACTCTGTCTCCGGCAGTATAGTTTACGCAAGCAATTCCTCGAGGCACTAGTAGTAGTAGGCAGGTAGGCTGTTACGAAATAGGCTCCCTACTTCATCTTCCCGTAGACCAGTGTTAAATTGTGGTCCAACTCCGCCAGATATCCCTAGTGGTCCGTGAGCAAATGTGATGAAACAAAAGGTGTTTTTGTTGTCGTTTTAGGGCTGTCAAAATTAACCCTTTAAGCGCCGGTCGCAAAATTGCGACACGACGCGGTACTGAATCAAACAGCTGTTTTCTCTGAATTTCTATTCAGAGAAAACAGCTGTTTGTCATTCATACTCCACTCCACTAGTTGGCAGACATCCCGTACTTAGACCTTAGCTCAGAAATACGTCATGCTTCAATGCAAAATGTTCGAGAAAATCCCATCCAAACGTGACTTTTTTTGTCAAAAGCGACTAGCTACTTGACTAGCTACTTTTTCTGGTGTTATTGGAGACTTTTGTGGTGTTTGGAGACTCGTGAAAGCACGTATCACTCAGCAGTTATGTGCTCAACGAGGAGCGGGTGCTGCCGTGAGCCCCTCCCCCGTCCAAAAGCCCTAAAGGGCCATTCACATTGTACGCGCAAACGGCAGCGCTGCGCTGTGAAACCCATTATTGTCAATGGCTTGCGCGCGCAAGAACTGGTCTGCCGCTGCGCTGAGCAAAGCGCAGCGCAAGCGGCATTTTGCGGCTGGCCGCTCTTGCGCGTGCCGCGGTCAAAGTTCAACATGGAACAAGGCTTTTCTATGTTTCAAAGACAGAAACATCGTCTCCACCAAATCACTACTGTGTATCCTACACAATGTTGCATGTAGTCTGCACGTCTGATGTAAACACCGGACGCAGACGTGACGTGCATTCAAATATTGGCGCATGTATGACGTAAATTTGCGCTGAGCCTGGCGGCAAGCACAACAAATATAGTTGGGAATAGGAAAACCTAACGGCGAGCGCAGCGCATGCCGCGTACAATGTGAAACGGCCTTCACAGGCAGTCAGTCTCTCAGTGGCCTCACGCAGCGAGCAGAGAGGAGACACACAGCGCTCCGCGTCCAGCCTGCATTGAATCACGTATGCACCGCCGTTCATGCCCTGGCTTACAGAGCGGGGTGTAAATGTAAATGTTTCTTCACTCTTACACAAAATAATTAGGCACGACGCGGTACTGAATTAAACTGCTGTTTTCTCCGAGAAAAAGTTATACGAGGAGCGGGTGCTGCCGTGAGCCCCTCCCCCGTCCAAAAGCCCTCACAGGCGGTCAGTGTCTCAGTAGCCTCGCGCAGCAGTCACAGCCTGCCGTCAGAGCAGAGAGGAGACACACACCACTCCACGTCCAGGCTGCAAATGAATAGCTTTCTGTTTACATATGTGCTACGATATGGCACAGTAGTCATAATTTTGAACTGTTGTTTTTACCATATACAGTTTTCCTGTCCATTTGTTAGGCTATGTGGTTGGGGGGGAGGGCGTCTCAATATTGTTCATATTGTCTCTGTACTGTATAATAATAATGATAATAATGAAGAAGAGAAGAAAAAAAGAGAAGAAAAAGTGTCCTCCAATAGCGTGGTGGTGGGTAAAAAAAAACAAAAAAAAACTAAATAACTAAAAAAACGCCTACTGTTGACGTCATGTTGTACATGAGTTTTGTGGTGTAGTAATTGTTCTAGTTTACGACTGTTGGCTTACAATTTACTTTTTCCCTGTTCATTTGATATGTGGACAACATAACAAATGGATGGAGGGCGGTAAATCTGATGAAATAGTTCAACTCTCTTTCAAAATATCAGGTATTTCATGGAAATTACATAATCCAATAGGGCCGCCGCCATATGATGTCATAATATGCAAATTAGATGGGAAAATTTACTCCCTAGATAAACGTTAAGTCATTCTCAATATTTGTCTCATTTACACTTTGTCTCTATCTCAAACCACTTTCAAGCCAGAGCCTTCTGAAATGTAGTTGTCAAAATTTAGTATTTTTAAAAATAATACCCGGCGCCTAAAGGGTTAAGGTGTTAGCGTTACAAATAAAAATTTACTTTTTGTCGCGGTTACTCCGCTATTGAGATTAATCTGCTGTATCCTCTGTATTGAGATACATTCTAAGGCTTGGATGGCGACCAGGGTATTAGATTAAACTAGAAGTTCTCATACACATGTTAAGGCCGTTACAGACCAACCAGACGGCCGACCGTTGGCAGAAAAGGCAGTTGGACTGATCAGTCCCCCCCGAGTTGGTCAAAAAACTGCCTCGGAACACACCAAAGCGACGAGACATAATACGTCTCCATAACAGCAGGCGGCGCTAATCTGGATTGTCGCCCAAAAAATGAAAACCAGCAGCTGATTGGACGAACGCGTCACGTGGGTCTGGCTGCTGCTTCCGGATTTTGGATTTTTCAACCGGCCATTAATGGCGACTCATTCAGAATACGATCTCATATTGTACTAAAATAGTTTTTCTGTAAACATTTTAAGCCAGAAATAGGCCATGCAGTTGCTGAATCTGTCTTCATTTCAGATTGACAAAGGTCAGTTTAAAAGATTTTCGTCAGATTTGTAGAGGCTTAGTCACGGTCATCCCGCTTGCCATTTCTGGGTGAGTCCCGACTGCCCTGTCTCCGACTGAGCATGTCAGGTCGGCCAAAGTGAAGGCAGACAGGTGAAGGTGAAACAAAATGTACTTCTCCAAAGCTCAACTCTCCTCTTTTCCATTTGCTTTCTGCCTCTCAACCAGCAGCCCACTTAAAAGAACATGTCACTTCTTTGGGAAATTAGCTTAGGTTATTTGTAGTCTGCGGTGTAGGTTGGTGGTCTATACATTTTGACTTCTTAACAAAAGGTGTGACTTTTTGGTGTGGAGCGCCTTTTTGGCTGCTCAACGCCCAGACCCTAGGAAGACACCGGCTTTCGCCACCCGGGGAATTTCACCCCGAGAATAGGACTTGACTAGCTCGATAGTTAAACCACCAAAATACAGAAAGCACACAGGTTCGACTTAATGCACGAAGCCAGGGACGTAGTTCTGTTAAAGACAATAATTTTATTAATACAATTATTAAAAAAAACATCAAGTATAAAAGTCTTTATCACAACTTAAACAAAAGAAATAGAAATTAACCAAAAAAATCACTTAATCCTAGCTGCCTAGAGTCAAACACAAATAACCAAGATTAACAGATAAATCATAAAGTTTCAACAGAAATTAAAGTCTTTTGATCAGAACTTAAACAAAAGAAATATAAATTAAAGCTGCAAGCAGCAATGGACGGGCCCTCGCTCCTCTGCGCGCGTCGGGGTCACCGGCGGACGCCGCTCCTTGCAACCGTGCATTTGCGTGGCACTCAGACGTCGCAAGTTGTCACCAATGAAAAGGGAACTCCCTGCCGAGTTCAATGATACCTCACACAAGACTCTACCTTAGATGGGTCAGCATTTATGAAAGGGGGCGTGGCTTAAAAATAGGGGGCGGGCCAAACCATCACCAATGAAGAAGGAACTCTCTGCTAAGTTCACTGATCCCTCACACAATGGTCAACCTTAAATCGTTCAAATGTTATGAAAGGGGGCGTGGCTTAAGCATAGGGGGCGGGCCAAACCAACACCAATGAAGAAGCAACTCTCTGCTGAGTTCAATGACACCTCACACAAGACTCTACCTTAGATGGATCAGCATTCATGAAAGGGGGCGTGGCTTAAGCATAGGGGGCGGGCCAAACCGTCACCAATGAAGAAAGAACTCTCTGCTTAGTTCAAAGACACCTCACACAAGACTCTTCCTTAAATGGGTCACCAGTTATAAAAAGGGGCGTGGCTAAATTATAGGGGCCGGGTCAACCCATCACCAATTAAAAAGGAACTCTCTGCTGAGTTCAATGATACCTCACACAAGGGTCTACCTTAATCGGTTCAAATGTTATGAAAGGGGGCGTGGCTTAAGCATAGTGGGCGGGCCAAAACATCAACAATGAAGAAGGAACGCTCTGCTGAGTTCATTGATACCTCACACAATGGTCAACCTTAAATCGTTCAAATGTTATGAAAGGGGGCGAGGCTTAGCCATAGGGGCGGGCCTAACCATCACCAATGAAGAAGCAACTCTCTGCTGAGTTCAATGACACCTCACACAAGACTCTACCTTAAACGGTTCAAATGTTATGAAAGGGGGCGTGGCTTACGCATAGGGGGCGGGCCAAACGATCACCAATGAAGAAGGAACTCTCTGCTGAGTTCAATGACACCTCACACAAGACTCTTCCTTAAATGGGTCACCAGTTATAAAAAGGGGCATGGCTAAATTATAGGGGCCGGGTCAACCCATCACCAATTAAAAAGGAAGTCTCTGCTGAGTTCAATGATACCTCACACAAGACTCTACCTTAAATGTTATGAAAGGGGGCGTGGCCTGAGTAAGTGGGCGTGGTTATATTATAGGGGCCAGCTCATTATCACATGTAGACCACACATTCTAAGTTTCATGTAAATCGGATGATGTTTGTCATATAAGGCGCATTTCCTGTTGCCAGCGGGGGCGCTATGACCAAAAGTCAATTTTGGCCTGTAGGTGTCCTCAGGCCTGGACCCTTGTCAATCGTGAGAATTTTCGGGCAGATACGACAACGTACACTCAAGTTACAACAATTTATTTGTTCATCGCTCAACACTCAAAATGGCCGCCACGCCACGCCCACACCGTCAGACGAAAAGTTTTTCTTTTAATAACTTTTCATCTTTAAGGTGTTGGGATGATAGAAAGAAGTTTGAAGTACATCGGATGAAATCTCTAAGAGGAGTTCGTTAAAGTATAGCACCTTGACTTTGAGGCCTACTTCCTATTGCCACTAGGGGGCGCTATGACTTTTAGTAAATATCGGCCTTTATTTGTCCTCAGAGTTGGACTCTTATGAATCCTGGAAAGTTCCGAGCCAATCGGACAATGTACACTCGAGTTACACCCACTTCCTGTTTCGGCGGCGAAACGCACAAAATGGCCGCCCCGCCACGGCCATGCCCTATGACGAAAAGTTTTTCTTTTAACAACTTTTCATCTTTAATGTCTTAAGATGGCACAGACCGAATTTGAAGTTGATCGGATGAAATCTCTAGGAGGAGTTCGTTAAAGTACGACATGTGGAAATGGCCAAAATCGCACTAATTTCGAACTTTGAAATCAAAATGGCGGACTTCCTGTTGGGCTTAGGGTATGGCTTCAATTACGTTTTTTGTACATCTTGACATGATACATATGTGTACCAAGTTTTGTGAGTCTACGATAAACACACTGCAGGGGCTCAATTTTTTTAACATTGTAGGGGGCGCTAGCGAGCCATTTTTGCGCGCCTATTCCCGAAAACCAGACTTGATGCGACCGCCAAATTTGGTGAGTTTTTGAATATGTTAAGCCCCTCAAAAAGGCAATTCATTTGCCGGGAAAAAGAATAATAATAATAATTCCTTCAGTTTCAATAGGGCCTTCGCCACTGTCGGCGCTCGGGCCCTAATAATAATTCCTTTAGTTTCAATAGGGCCTTCGCCGCTGTCGGCGCTCGGGCCCTAATTAACCAAAAATCACTTAATCATAGTTCAACAAATAAACCCATAGACATAGACCCCAATCTCCACACACATATTAATAAGCACGGGCAAGCCAAAGAAAGGCAAAGCTATCGTTCGTGTCACAATCACTCAAATATCGTATCGGACACCCAGTTGGGCAACAGATCCTGGCGCTGAAAGGCGCGTAGAGGCGTTCAAAGCCTGGAGTAAGCTCATGTAGCTACAACCCGTGGAACAGTCTATGGTTGAAACAGAAGTCAGTTGAGACAAAACAGCAGCGTGGCAGGGAAGGGAGGGGCTAGTGCAGATACCAGCGCAAGCGAAGCAGTTTACAACCCTGGCGTACACAAACAAACCAAATTCAGTAAAGGTTTATGATTAAACAAAATACACACGCGATGCCAACTGGTATACATACATACATACCCGTCAGGGAGCTTCGCACCAATACACCAATAGTGCCGATAGTACAGCTACACGGAGCCTACAATAAAACGGCTGATTACTTAAACACTCAGAAAAATATCCAAAGAGGAGAAAGATTTGACCAACCTACCAGCAGCAAAACTCAACCCGGTTCCGTTACAGGAAGGAGCGGGTTTGTGACAGGGAGACACTGCAAAAGACAATGCACGCTGTAATGCCCATCCTAACACAAACGAGGCCTATAGGTAACAAACAAAATAACAACACTGCATTACCTGTTGAATTACTGCAACTGCACCGCGGATGGAGGAAGCCACTGACGCGAAAGGACCCAGAAATGTGCCTCAGGCGACAAAGAGTAAAGAGTGTCAAGAGGGCAAACCCCCTGCCTATATAGCATGCAGTTACTTCCTGATTGGTCCAGAGAGAGTAAGTGTGATTGAAACCATTGCGACCAATCAACCTGCTACAATCTACCCCAACTTTTGGATCGTCGCACCGACGATGGAGCAAACACAACAGGTTTGACCTCAACTACTTCCACGGTCTAAAGAGGGCTGACACAGAATTAGCCCGAGGGTCCGGAAGGTTTACTGCACCACCTGCCGGTCCCCCCACGGCCCTCGGGAGGCGATTGATATTAGAATGGTGGCCTGCTGTTGGCCGGGCTGTCCGACGGACTGCAACTTCACTAGTGTCAAGATGGGTGGTTGGTGAAACTGCGTTCGCAGTGCTGGGAGCCCCAACAAGGTCCAAAACCGGGGACACTGGGTTGGTTTGAGTTTGTACTACCAAAGGAGGATCCTGCCTAGGGATGGGAATCGATAACCGGTTCTTCTTTAGAACCGGTTCCCAGTGAATCGATTCCTTGGAACCTGCTTAACGATTCCGCTTAACGGTTCCGCTCGTTGCAAATGTGTCATGACCATAACGTTACACATGCGCTGCGTTCTTTTGGTTACGCAGCAAACATGTCATCGAGGCAGAAGCGATCTAAAGTGT
The DNA here is from genome assembly GCF_008315115.2 of Sander lucioperca. Lineage (NCBI taxonomy): Eukaryota > Metazoa > Chordata > Actinopteri > Perciformes > Percidae > Sander > Sander lucioperca. The sequence goes on along the minus strand of NC_050182.1, from coordinate 17,962,091 downwards.
GGTTATATTTCACTCGAAAAGACGCCAATGCAGTCATTTGCAACAGTTGTAAAAGTTTAATTTCGGCAAAGGGGGGAACTACCTCCAATATGCAGAAGCATTTGGCCACACAGCACGCAATCCGTTTCCAGGACCGTCGCGTATTTGATTCTCTACTACTCAGCGACACAGCAACAACAAGTGAGTCAAGCAGCAGCGGAGCTAACGAGACGCAATCTGCTATTAATGCCAAAGGTAACTTGTCTATTTAGTTAAAGGAGAACTCCGGGCAATTTTTACGTTAATCTTGATCGCTATACTTTTTTGAGTACTGTCTATAGCAAAAACCACGAGCCGAATTGGTGCTAGCAACATGGAGCTTCTGTAGCTAATGCCCAGAGCTCCCGTTAGCTAAAACTGCAGTTATGGGGGCATAAGCTAAAGAGTGCCTTTGTGTCTCTTAACAGACCCAAAATGCTATTAAAATGTCTGTGCAACACGAACAGGGCCCTTACATGACAACAAGATGCGTTTAGCAACTTAGCCATTGTTGAAATTCACATACCCTGTTAGCTGCTAGCTGCCGTCTGGGATGAGTGAGTGTGTTCAGCCAGGCTCCGGTAATAATCATCACGCTGCAGTCCCGTGTGTATTTGTAACATAAATATACATTTAGTGTGCAATCCATCTGGCGTTGGTGAGTAGGAGTCTTGTCCGTGTCGATCGTTGTGGTTTCCTTAGCCGGGCTAGCATGCCCGGCCGGCGTCCCTGCCTCTGCTTCCTCCCCGCCCTCCTGGCTTCACGTGGCCGACAACAATCCAACGAGCGCCCGCTGGTCTGGTGGATGTCTTCCAGAAGACCGTTCAAGCCTTCGCCACGAAAAATTGTATTTTATTTCCCCCTCAAAAATAGATAATTGAGCACTGTAGTGGTTCTGACCATATTAGTGACTATGCTACATGGCAACGGACCAAATTATGTTTGGGTCCTGTACAGTAAAATAGTGTTTTAGCCGGCTAGCTGTAGTATCGCTAAGTCCCGTGGGAATTCAGTTGTAGCAGGAAAAAGGTAAATAGTAGTGTGCAGGTTGGAGGAGTGTAGTGTGTGAAGAGTGAAGATCGGAGTTGATCACAAGGGAAGAAGTTTGGAGTAACGTAACTGGAGAATATAGAAGATACTGAACACATGGAAGAAGCGTTTGAGTTTGATGGTCGTCCTTATTTAGTCGAACCCGAGAACTAGCCTCACAAGAGTTGGAAAGAAGGAGACAAGTTGATAGTTGTGGTCTTTACAGAAGACTTCTTTCTATTTTGTATGTCAGTTGAGTTGAATTTTGTTTCAGGTTGAATATTCCCAAAGGCACAAGCTCTTCCTTGACTGTTTACAGTCTGTGTTTTTTGTTTTTATGGCACTTAAATGGCAGTTTTATTTATTTTTTTGGCTGGACCAATGTATGTGAAAAAAATCTATAGGTCCCTGAACTTTACTTTGTAGCTCACCTACTTTTAGATTTGTTCTGAGGTTGCTACACATAATTTGTGTATACTCTGAGTATGTGCGGTGTTCTTATCAGATATTAAAGCGAGTTAATACAAACAAACAAATTTGTACTTATTTCCTCACCCAATGAGAATCGATAAGAGAATCGATAAGGAATCAGATCGATAAGCAATATCGATAATGGAATCGGAATCGTTAAATTCTTATCAATTCCCATCCCTACTCCTACCTAAGAACCAGCAGATCACCATCACCAAAGTACTCCTCCTCCGATTCGGAGTGATCTAAGGGGGGGTGACAGAACAGCAGCAGGGCCACCAGAAGGGTCTAAATTGACCACAGCCTTCAGCAGGGCACGATTAACATGCCTGGACTTAGTCGGATTGTCTACAGGCGCTATGGTGTACACAGCTTCACCTTCGGCTGGTGCCCTCAGAACTCTATATGACACAGGATCATACAGATCTTGGATCTTATGACGACCTTGTGTGCTGAAGTTCCGCAGCCACACCAACTGGCCTACTTTCAGAGGGTGGTCTCGAACATGCTGATCATAATTCGTCTTGCGACGCTCGGCCACACCCCTTAACCTTTCCCCAGCCCCCTCAAAGGCTATCCGTAAGCGGGTCTGATGTTCCTGGATCCATTCATAGGTACTGCCACAGAGAGGATCTTGTACTCTACCTAACAGGAAATCAACCGGGAGCCTGGCTCTTGCCCAAACATCAACAGAAAAGGGGACTCCCCAGTGGCCTGATGAGGGGTGGTGTTATAAGAATACAACACCTGTGGCAGACAGGAACTCCAGTCCCGCTTCCGAGACACCGGAAAGGTGCGCAACAAGTTGTGCAGGGTTTGATTAAAGCGTTCACACTGACCATTACCAGCTGGATGGTACAGGGTGGTACAAGACTTCTCAATGCCATAGAGCCCACAGAGCTGCTGGATCAGAGAACTCTAAGTTGCGGCCCTGGTCCAAGTGTATACGAGCAGGAACACCAAACTTTGAGAACCATTCCGTCACCAAAACCTGAACCAGAGTGGAGGCTCTCTGGTCACGGGTGGGGACAACAAGTGTATACTTGCTAAAAACATCAGTCATATCGAGGACATTTTCCAATCTGTTATAAGTTGGTTCTAACACTGTGAAATCCATAGCTACAATCTCATTTGGCCTTGAAGCCAGCAAATGCCCCATGAAGCTGCGAGCAGCTGGCTGGATGTCCTTAGCCACTTGGCACCTCTCGCAGGCCTGACACCATTGTGCGACCGCAGAGGACATACCCGGCCAGTAACACCGCCATCGTAAAAGCTCTAATGTTCTTTCCACACCCTGATGACCATGGTCTTGGTGAACCTTGGTCAACACCTCTTCCCTTAAGGAAGCTGGCAAGATTAGCTGGAACACCGCCTCAAGGCCATCAGGGCGGAAGGCCTGGCGATACAAGACCCCATCCCTTTCCATCAACCGGTCCCATTGGCGGAGCAATGCCAAGGCAGGCTGCGACACTGCCTTTCGCTCCTCACCATTGGGACGCTTCCCTTTCCGCCAGAAGACCAGGGCCTCTTTAATGTCCGGATCTGCCTGTTTGCAAAACACCGAGATCTGAAGGTGTATATTCTGGCAAGGCGACAATAGCAGATTGAACTGCTTCAACTTGGTTCACTTGGGCATGCTGTAAGGAATCTGGGAGTAATGTACCAGGGACCACGGCCTCTAGATCCTGTATGCCGGGTGGGTGTTGACGGGACAGAGCATCTGCATTTCCATTACTCCTCCCTGATCGATTTGATTTCAAAATCGAAGGAGGCCAGCTGTGCTGCCCAACGTTGTTCGGTAGCACCAAGCTTCGCCGAGGACAAGTTGCTAAGGGGGTTGTTGTCTGTGAAGACAACACATTTGTGGCCCAGTAGGTACTCCCTAAACTTCTCGGTCATAGCCCACTTGAGTGCCAAAAACTCCAGCTTCATGGAGCTGTAGTTTTGCATGTTGCGCTCAGTGGGCCTCAGACCTCGGCTGGCATAAGCCACTGGTCTAACCTTGCCTGACTGCTCCTAGGAGAGCACTGCCCCAAGTCCCCCGTAGCTTGCATCAACCTCAAGAATGAATGGCAAAGAGAAGTCGGCATAAGCAAGCACAGGTGCCTCAAAATTACACTGGCACTGCTCCATCCAATGTCCCCTCACAGACAGCTCTGCTCTTCAACTTTGTGCCTCGCAGTTCTGCAACCAGCCTTTGCAGTGGGGCTGCCAACTTGGCGAACCCCTCCACAAATCGCCGATAGTAAATTAAATAAACCAAAGAACAACCGCAACTCTGGGATGGTGGTAGGTGGCGGCCAGTTCGCTACTACCTGCACCTTACTGGGATCTGTGGAGACGCCTTTGTCCTGCGGATGATATTCATTCCCAACACACCTGGGACGTGAAGTGACATATCATCGGGGGGGTCTTTAACCACCAGTACACCGCACCTTGCCATTGACTTACTACAGAGTTTGACATCCAACTCCAGGTAGCCGATATAAGGGATGGCCAGCCCATTGGCTGCTCGGAGCTGCAGCCAGTAGCAAGATTGGAGTTTCTCTCTACCCCACAGCTCAAAATGCTGGAGGAAAAAGCTCTCGGTAACTGTAGACACCATGGATCCAGTGTCCACCAAGCAAGGGACATCAACCCCTCATATTTTGAGAAAATAATCTGAAACACGCTGCATACCTTTGCAAATCCCTTTCTGATTCAAAGCCTACTAGCCCACTGCTACAGAAATCTGACAGTCAGCTCAGGTTGCAGTTATAGGCTACAATTAAACTGTTCTATCTGGTTTGATATCTTATCTTGTCTCTTTTTGTAAATCATGATATTGAATTCTGCTACAGTGTAAAGATGCCACGTAAAGAGGGAATAAGGAAGCAGAAAAAGAAGGACCTGCAGGAGGCAACAAAAGGCTGGGTTATTAGGAGCACCACAGGTTAGAATAGTGCTTCACATAAGAACTAACAAAGTCAATCTGACATGTTCATACATACTTATTATTATATTAATATATATATAATTTGGTGCTGATATATGTAATTTGGTGCTTAAACAGATTAATATTATGAAATGCAATCATTTGATAATACAAATATGGTATGATGGACTTTCAATTGCATTTTTACAGTGTCAAAATTACCTTCTCAATTCTTTTAGGGATATATACCAGCTGTTTACATTGCAATGGTACTGAATTTGTAGGGTACTGCTGAGCAAATTGTTACTTGTTCTCAGGAGAGGAAAGTGATTCATCAGATGAGGAGATGGAGGAGACAGAGGTGGTGAATGAGGGGCAGAGCAGAGATTCAGAGGCAGAGCTTGAAGCAGAAAGTGTGCAGGAAGCAAAGGAAGATGCAGAAGAGTGTGCAGCACAGGGGTCAGCTCAGGAGGACATTGAAGCCAGAGAAGGGCCATTCTCAAATTTACTTGAACTGCAATACCCAACCGATCCTGCTCATATCCTCAAATTCAATCTAAAGTATGATGAGTTTTGTGTCAAATTTTGCAACAATATTGGTCCCTGCCAGCCAGTATTCTCATAATTTCCAAAGAATGCAGACGGATGTGTTGTAGTAGTAGTGTCTGTTGCCTGTTGTTATTATTATTCTGTTTGTTTCCCGTTTTGTATATTGTATTCTGTGGACTGTGTATTTCGTTGTGTATATTTCTGTTCCCTGTTTTGTATTATGTTCTGTTTCCTGTTTTATTTTGATTTAGTTTTCTGTCTTGTCTAGTTTTACTTCCTGTGTTTTCCCGCCTTTTTTTGATTACTCTGCCTCTCCTAATGTGTTTCACCTGTTGTATCACCTGTCCCTTATTTGCTCATTACCTCCTGTATTTAGCCCCTGTGTTCCCTTTGTCTAATGTCAGATCGTTTTGTGTCTGTTTGTGTTTTAGTCCTGTCAATTTGTGTGTGTTTGTGTGCTTTCCCCGTGTCTTTTCTCGTCAGCTTCTACCCTTCCTGTATTTCCCTGGTTTTTACTTCTCTGGTTTTTTGGATTCCCTTTTTACTTCTTTTTTGGAATTGTTTTTTTGCCTGCATCCCCCAGGACTCCCTTGGTTCTTTTGGGTTTCGATTAATAAATCCTCGAGCTCAAACTTTCTCCTGCCTGCCTGCATCTCCCTGCATTTGGGTCCTTTATTTCCCAGAATCGTGACAGGACGGTCATTTAAAAAACAATGGTATGACAAAAATCCATGGTTGGAGTATTTTCCCAGTGCTGATGCCATGTTTAGTTTTAGTTGCCGTCTTTTCTCAAAAGATGAAAAATACACAAGCTGCAACACCTGGAAAACAGAGGGGGTAAACAAGTAGAGAAAGGCTTTAGAAAAAAATCAAAGAACACCGTGCATCGGAGTCTCACGTGTTGTATGGTGAGCTGGAACACATTCAAGAAAAATTAATTGGAGGCTGCTTTTGAAGTTGGTCATCTTGAATGGCATCTGCTAAAACAACAAGAGAGGGAGAGAAACAGATAAGTGTTGTCCCGATTAATTGACATTACTCTTTACCTGGCAAGACAGGGTTTGTCCTTTGGGGGATGAAACCTCATCAAGCCAAAATCGAGGGAATTTCCTAGAGTTGGTGGAGTTGTTAAGCAAATATGACAATTGTGTAATTAAACTACACCTTGGTGCTGTAAAAGAAAAGCAGGGAACTCAAACAACACCTTTTGTCTCACTACTCTCAAACAGAACACAATGATTTAATCAAAGCTCTGGCCATATCAGTGAAACATGACAGCCAAAAAGAAATTCAAGAGAGCAAGATCTTTTCCATACTGATGGATGAAACCACAGATGTTTCACACACTGAACAGGTTTTCTTTGTTGTGAGATATGTACACAATTTGAAAATTAAGGAGCGCTTTCTTCAGGTGTGTAATGTTCATTCAACAAGTGGAGAAAATCTGGTGATGGCGTTACTGGAAGAAAATGACCTCAAAGTAGAGAATATCCGTGGTCAGGGTTATGATGGGGCTGCAAACATGAGTGGTTGCTACAAGGGCCTTCAATCAAGAATTCTTAGACAAAATCCCAAGGCCTTGTACGTGTATTGCCAAGCACATTGCCTGAACCTGGTGTTGGTGGAAAGTGCCAAGTCGAACATCACCTTTCTCACATTTTTCAATTTAGTTGAAAAATGTTACGCTTTTGTGGCCAATTCATCAAAACGGCACCATGCATTTATTGAGACACAGAAGCTAATGCACCCGGGTCAACGGCCACTGGAGCTTCATCAGACACCCGGTGGGCCTGCAGAGAGATGTCCCTCAAGACTCTTAGAAAGGTCCTTCCTGCTCTTATGAAGTTCGGTCGGTCAGGCAATTATTGATAAATCAGACGTGATTGGACTCCCTCAGTCTACCCCCACAAAGAGCCAGGACACCAGTGTGAGACAGTCCACATCTAAGAGCCTGTCCTTTGGCCTACCATTATCGCTGATGAGTCCGGAATCAGTTGTGGTTAGACCACGTACCCAGCATTCTCTGTCTGGCACATACATGGCCCGCCCTCCAACATGGAATCTTCAGCATCATGTCTTCCCCCTCATGCTGTTCCTGTAATCATTTCACAAGTGAGTGCATCATGTACTTCTCTCCTGCCTAAATATAAACTTTGTTGTCACTGTTAAAAGTCTGAAGTGGAACCTTACTTTTTCGTCATAACTCAACAATCTTTATCCCTGTCGTTCCATAGGAAAAAGAAGAGGATTCTCTTCATGAAATGAGTACAAGTTTTGAAGAATGGCGATTAGATGACCCTAAGGATGACCCTACGCTCAGGCTTGGCCTCTACATCCAGCCATGGCTCGATGAATGGATGTTCAGAGAGAAAATGGATAGTGGATGAATCGAGCATAATGTAAATGTTTCAAACTTGCTGCCATTGTGGAATGCCCATGGAAGAGAGGAAATGGACCAAACATGGTAGCCAATTAAAAATACGCTGGACCTGCCTGAAAGGACACAAGGGTTTATGGCAATCATGCCCAGACCAGAGCAAGATGAGCAGAAATAATTTACTCACCTCTGCTGCCATATTATTCACCGGAGCCACTTATACCGATATAAGAGAGGGGGCATTTTTTCTAAACCTCCAAATCCCTGGCAAAAATCAGTTCTACGCTGTACAGTCGAAGTATCTCATCCCAGTCATCAACCATGCGTACCAAAATCAGCAGGGCCGTGTAATTGTACGCCTGAAACAATTCACTGACACAGAAGAAAAAATTGCCTTGGCTGGAGATGCGCGGTGCGACAGCCCTGGTAAGCATTTAGAGTAATGTGTGTAAACTTTAGAAAAACATTTATATTAATTTGCATTCATCTGTATTCATGTCAATACTTTTTTGTTATAGGTTTCAGTGCGAAGTATTCTACTTACTCCTTTATGAATGATGCCACAAAGGAGATCGTCCACTTTGAATTAGTTCAGGTAAACCAGCATGCATAAATCATTTAATAAATTAAATAATCAACAAAAAGGTGTGGGTATTTGATTGCTTCACAGCATTTATGGTCAGTCAACTCTGAACATTTTATTCCATAGGTTACGGAGGCTTCCAGCTCAGTAGCCATGGAAGCGATGGGATTCAAAAGAGGCCTTGATCATCTCCTGACCATGGGTGTGGATGTCGGTGTCGTCACTACTGATAGAGCTCCATCTATCCGTAAAATTATGAGGGAGACCCACAATGACATTCGGCATCGACTCTGTCACTGCTTGGCATGGTCTTTGTGATGAGCCCAACTGGCCATTCATTGCGTTTCACCTGACAGTCTTTAAGCAGGACGACGTCACCTTCCTGAAGATTCGGTCTGACCTCTGTCCACTTCCTCCTAGGCTGCAGTGTGGCCAAGTACTCCTGCCTCCATCTTTTCCAGAAGCAGTCTGCTAGGCTCTGGACCTGACGCCACTGGCTTTTGTGTAGGTGGTCAAGTCCACCAGGTCAAGTCTCCTGGTGGAGCAGGTGCAACACTGGCTTTTTGAGTCAAAAGCAATGCTGGTGAGAGAACCTGAGGCATTTCTGCATCTGTTGAGATGGGAGTCAAAGGTCGAGAGTTCATGATGGCCATGACTTCAGCCATTAGTGTAGTCAGAACCTCATGTGTGAGTCTTGTGACACTCTCTTTCATCAGGAGACCGTCGAGGATACGGCGTGCAACCCCAACCACCCTTTCCCAAGCTCCTCCCATGTGCGATGAGTGTGGTGCATTAAATGACCAGGTGCAGCCTTGATCTAGCATGAAGTTTTTGATCTCTGTGTCCTCTGTGTTGATTTGCAGTTCCCCACAGGCGCCGATGAAGTTTGTCCCTCTGTCTGAACGCAGATGTTGAACTGGCCCTCTGATAGCCAAGAAGCGGCGCAAAGCATTTATGAAACTTGAAGCTGACATTGCCTCTATCACCTCCAGGTGAACTGCTCCGGTGCTTAAACAGCTGAATATGACAGCCCATCTTTTGTTTTCAACACTGCTTCCTCTTGTTCGATGTGCCACAACACTCCATGGGCCAAACACATCCAGCCCGGTGTGTGTGAATGGAGGATCTACAGACAACCTGTCTGCAGGAAGATCTGCCATTTTCTGATTTTCCAGTCTCTTTCTATGTGAATGACACTGGATATGAGCTTTTTGGCACCGACAACCCACAGTCCTGCTGTGCGTACTGCGCCCGCAGTGAAATGGCGGCCTTGGTGGGCTACTTGGCTGTGGTAATGTTGAACGAGCAGAGTAGCTACGTGATGATTAGGTGGTATGATTAAAGGATGCTTTTCTTGGTCAGAGAGGTCAGCTTTGTGCACACGCCCAGCAACTCTTAGCAGTCCTTCGTTGTCAATAAAGGGGTCAAGTTGTTTGAGTGAGCTGTGTTGTGACACTTTCCCATCTTGTGTTAGGCTCTTGAACTCATCTTTGTACACATCTTGTTGCACAGCTTTAATAACTGTAGATTTTGATTGTGTTGTTGATGTGCAAGGCCTTGGGCAGTAATGCCATTTTCCACAGGTTTCTGTGTGTGAGGATTGAGAGAATGACTTTGCGACATGGGTAAGTATAACAACAGCTTTCACAAGGGATTTCCAGCTTGAAAAACGCTGGAATCTGTCTGAGCCCAGACTGTGATTTGCAATTGAGGTTGCCAATGTAGTTACCTGAGTTCGGATCTCAATGTCCAGGTCCGGGTTTACAAGCTGAAAACACTCTGCGTCAGTGTCTTCTGGAGCATCTGGCTGTGTGAGGAACTTAGGACCGGAGAACCAGTTGGTGAGGTGCAGTTGAGCTGGCGGCATAATCCTGGTGGCGTAATCAGCTGGGTTCAGGTCAGTTTGGACGTAATTCCACTGGCTCGGTGTGGTTGATTTCCTTATGCGTGTTACTCTGTTGGCCACATACATGTGAAATCTCCTTGTGGTGTTGTGAATGTAGCCGAGTACTACACGGCTGTCTGTGTAGAACTTGATGGGGAGCTCTGTGTCCAACTCTTCCTTTATTAGCTCCATGAGTTCAACAGCCAGCACTGAGACACACAGCTCCAGTCGTGGGATTGTGTGAATGAGAAATGGAGCCTGCTTAGATTTGCTCATCACAAATCCCACATGACATTGTCCGTCTGAGTCTATGACTCTCAGATATGCATCAGCTATGGCTAGAACAGACGCGTCTGAAAAGACGCAGAGTTACTTAGAATGAGCCTGTGAGAGAGAGACTGGAACATACTGTCTTGCGATATGTAGGTGTTCAAGGTCAGTAAGAGATGTAGTCCATGCTTCCCATTGTGCCCTTTTGTCTGCTGGGAGAGGCGTGTCCCATTCTTGCTGCATTGATGTGAATTCTCTCACTAGGGCCTTTCCATGCATAGTGATGGGAGAGACAAACCCCAAGGGGTCGTACAGACTATTGACAGTGGCCAGTGCTCCTCTTCGTGTGAATGGTTTCTCTCTTGACACTTTGAAATTGAAACAGTCGTTTTTAAGGTTCCAGCTTACACCAAGACTGCGCTGGAGAGGCAACGGATCAGCGTTCAAATCCAGGTCTTTGAGGTCCTTCGCTCTGTCCTCTGGTGGAAAGGCCTCCATGACCATGGCGCTGTTTGAGGCCATCTTGTGGAGTTTCAGGTTTGCCTCTGCCAGCATTTCCTGTGTGCGTTTTAAGAGGTCAACAGCTTCCTCCTCACTGGGAACAGATGTGATGCCGTCATCAACATAAAAGTTGTCTAGCACAAATTCTTTAGCGTCTGTGCCATGCTCTGCTTTGCCACGCTCTGCTGTGCGCCTCAATCCATATATGGCGACAGCTGGTGACGGACTGTTTCCAAAAACAGTCATCCGGTAATCGATTATCTCCTCTTCAGGACAGTTTTCTTTGTGCCCCAGGAAGCGAAGATAGTTGCGGTGATCTTCCTTTACCTTGAAGCAGTAAAACATTTGCTCGATGTCCGCTGTGATGGCAATCCGTTCTTTCCAAAAACGCAGCAAGACACCTATTAATGTGTTGTTGAGGTCGGCCCCCGTCAGCAGAACGTCACTGATGTTACTATACTGGGCACTTGAGTCAAACACCACTCTTACTTTGTCTGGATTTTGGGGATGGTAGACGCCAAATATTGGCAAATACCAACATTCCTCACCTGGTTTCAGAGGTGGAGCGGGTTCTGCTTGGTGATTTTCGATGACCTTTTACATGAATTCAAAGAAATGTTCTTTCATTCCTGGTTTCTTTTGAAAGGTGCGCTGTAACGAGAATAGCCTTTGTTTTGCTTGCTCTTTGTTATCAGGAAGCCGGATTCGTGGTGAGTGGAAAGGCAATGGCGCCACCCAGTGGTTGTCTTCAGCGAGATACACTTCTTTTTTCATTAAATCCAAGAAGATTTTATCCTCAATTGACAGGGCCGTTTTTTCATCATCTGCTGTCCTTAAGAAAACACCGTCTCCGATACATGCTTGTGTCAGTGCTGAAGCCTTTTGAGGGTCGTGAGTAACGCAGCACGTCTGGTAAGTACTGGAGAGATTGAGAACTTGCTTGTTCTTTGATATGGATGCTTCTGGGGCATGGTGTGAAGTATGAGGCTCTGCCATTTGGGAGTATGTTTGTTTTGTAGACATTGACATCAGTAGGCTGGTGAGCTCCATCCAGGCAGATCTCTCCTACAATGACCCAGCCCAAATCTAAGCGTTGTGCGTATGGAGTGTTGTTGGGGCCATTATGTTGCTCACGTACCTTGTGCACACTTAAGACGTCTCTCCCCAGGAGTAGAAGGATCTGAGCGCTGGGATCAGTAGGCGGGATCTTGTCCGCCACTGGAGCGAGGTGAGGAAAGAGCCGTGTTATCTCTGGTGTCAGGATTTCCTCTTTGTCATCAGGCATTGTGTTACATTCTATGAGGGTAGGGAGCATCACTATGGTTCCTCCATCGAGTGACTCTACAGTGAAGTTACTTGCTTTTCTCCCCGCCGTCTCGACTGTGCCAGAGCATGTCCTCAGAGTGTAGGGAGAGGAGTTACTTTCAATGCCGAACAGGTCAAAGAACTGTGACTTAGCCAGTGATCTGTTACTCTGTTCATTCCAGCACTGCGTAGACACGTCTCATCTTTTCCCGCTGGTTTGAGGGGTAAACTTTCACCAGACAGATTTTAGAGCATGATCTGGACTGACGAGAGTTACTACATACCTCGGTGCATTTTGAGGTGACATTAAAGGGCATGTCATTCTTCTCTACTCTGTTTTGCTCCGGTTCACATTTCGTCTCTTCAGCTGACCAGGGGGCAGGCCCAGGATAGAGTGCAGAGATATGTTTATCACTGTCACATTCTCTGCATTTTACAGACAATTTGCAGTCCTTTGCAATGTGTCTCTTAGAAGCACAGCATCGATAACAGATGGAGTTCTCTTTTAGAAATGCTTTCCTGTCGTCTAGGTGCTTGTTCCTAAAGGTGCGACACTTAAAAAGGGGGTGGGGCTTGTTATGGATTGGGCAATGTTTATCTGGCTCGTCATTTTTCCTTTCAGACTGGTTGTTCAGGGAGCTTGAAGCTGTGGCTGACACCTCGGTTTTCTTGACAAAGACAGATGGCTTGAGGTTGGATTTAGCTGCTCTGTCTGGCCTTTGGCTGTTTGAATAGTTGGATGATGGGATTGCAAAACTTGGGTCGTTTCTGGTTTTTGCTTGGTTGCAAATGAACTATACAAAAAAGCTGAAAGGTGGAAAAGCTACCTTGTAGTCCTCTTTGTATCTGGAGTTTTTCAACTATTGGGTTAACACCCCGTGCGGTGTGTAGATATGCATGCCCAGGCATAAGACCACTCCACTTTGCAGACTCCAATTCAAGTAGCAGATCACCAAGCTCTCTTAACTGACGAGATTCTTTGTTGGTGAGGCGTGGAAAATCTTCCAGCCTTTTCAGCAGAGAAGGTTCGATGACCTCAGGGCACCCGTAGCATTCCTCTAGTCGCTGCCATATTATTTTGACTGCGTTTGCAGGGCTGGTTACATACACAGACCTGATTCGTTTAGCCTGAGTGGATGACTCTGGGCCGAGCCATTTGACGAGAAGGTCGAGTTCCTCTCGGTGCATCAAGTTGAGGTCACACGTGATGTTCTGGAATGAGGTTTTCCATGCCCAATAATTTTCAGGATTGTCGTCAAATTGGGTCAGCCCAGAACTCACCATCTCTCTCCTTACCAAATAGGTGGCAAAATCAGGCATCTGAGGTGGCATGTTGGTGTAGCCTTCTGCTGAGACACAAGGAGGAGGGACTGCAGCAGGCTGCCTCTGTGTCGCACTGTTCTGCTGGCGTTCAAAGCTCATACCAGCATGCTGTGGGTAGCTGACGTGGTGATGGGGAGTTTAGGAGACTGATGAAGAGGGAGATTTGGCTCTTTGGGTGCGTGCTGTGGGTAGCTGACGTGGTGATGGGGAGTTTGAGGAGACTGATGAAGAGGGGGATTTGGATCTATAGGTACATGCTGTGATTCAGGAAATGGTTGCTGAGCGTTTTGTACCGGAGTGTGGATCTGCACATACTCGTTGGTGCGTTGAGCTCTCTCTTCATCCCCAAAATCGTTGCACCTTTCCTCATCCAAGTCTGCTGCAGCTTCATAGACCTCTGCCTTTCTGGATGCTGCAGCTGCCTCCCTCTCCGACTGCAATACCTTGAGCCCTGCTTCCACTTCTGCTTTATTGCGCTCTGCTTCTGCAAGTGTTTCTCTGCCGCTGTTCCTCAATGCGCGCTTTCTCCCTCAACATGGCTGCTTCCCTCTCCGCATATGCACTCTTTACTTTTAGTGCTTCTGCTTTGGCCCTCGCTTTAGTTGCAGCGCTGCTAGCCGATGATGCAGAAGTCTTGCATGACGAAGAGCTAACAGATGACCTAGTTTCTAATGTTAGGTCTGTTTTATTTTCTTCTTTCTGAGAATGCATGTTGTCAATGAGACTCTGACACTGACGTGGTGCACGCTGTTCTGAGATCTTCACCCGCTGTGTTACGTCCTTTTATATTCTGTCCTAGCAGTTGTGTCCTAACAATGCTTAGGCTGATAGCGAACAAGGCAATGAATGAAGCTGGTTTGACATCTTCCTAAGGTGGAGATTTATTGAAGAGTTCACTCCAAGCATTGTTTTCTTTTTGTACAACTAAGGAATACAAACAAAATTAAAGCTGCAAGCAGTGATGGACGGGCCCTCGCTCCTCTGCGCGCGTCGGGGTTACCGGCGGTCGCCGCTCCTTGCGACCGTGCATTTGCGCGGCACTCAGACACCGCAAATCGTCACCAATGAAAAGGGAACTCCATGCTGAGTTCAATGATACCTCACACAAGGGTCTACCTTAATCGGTTCAAATGTTATGAAAGGGGGCGTGGCTTAAGCATAGGGGGCGGGCCAAAACATCACCAATGAAGGAACTCTCTGCTGAGTTCATTGATACCTCACACAATGGTCAACCTTAAATCGTTCAAATGTTATGAAAGGGGGTGTGGCTTAAGCATAGGGGGCGGGCCAAACATCACCAATGAAGAAGCAACTCTCTGCTGAGTTCAATGACACATCACACAAGACCCTACCTTAAACGGTTCAAATGTTATGAAAGGGGGCGTGGCTTAAGCATAGGGGGCGGGCCAAACCATCACCAATGAAGAAGTAACTCTCTGCTGAGTTCATTGATACCTCACACAATGGTCAACCTTAAATCGTTCAAACGATATGAAAGGGGGCGTGGCTTAAGCATAGGGGGTTGGCCAAACCATCAGCAATGAAGAAGCAACTCTCTGCTGAGTTCAATGACACCTCACACAAGACCCTACCTTAAACGGTTCAAATGTTATGAAAGGGGGCGTGGCTTAAGCATAGGGGGCGGGCCAAACCATCACCAATGAAGATGCAACTCTCTGCTGAGTTCAATGACACCTCACACAAGACTCTTCCTTAAATGGGTCACCAGTTATAAAAAGGGGCGTGGCTATATTATAGGGAGGGATTAAAAAGGAAGTCTCTGCTGAGTTCAATGATACATCACTTTGTCAGGTGGGTTAAGAAGTTTGTTTATTGTAAAAAACCAAAGGAGCACGCAAAAATGAAAACCAAAACCTAACGGTAGGAGGCAAACATCAGTAAATACTGAGAAGTGTGAGCTGCAAGGTCTGTGGTATATTTCCATTGCAAATATCCCATTACAATTGAGTAAAAGGGCCAAAACTGGTCTACGTTGATTATAGCGCCCCTTAATGGCCGATCTTCGCCAAATTTGGTACAGCGCCTCAGAGCCGCATGCCGAACGAGCACCACAAGTTTCGTGGTGATTGCTTTTACCGTGGCAGAGATATTGCATATGCAAATTTCCCATTTAAATGCATTGAGTCATTGGCCAAAACAAATAAACGTTGGTTATAGCGCCCACTAAAGGCCAATCTTCGCCAAATTTGGTACAGAGCATCATAGTGGCATGTTGAACAAGGATCCCAAGTTCCTTGCTGATAACTTTTAATTTGGCCGAGATATGATATGATACGTGTGTGGTAGCTAGCTATTTAAATTTGTTTGGTCGTCAAATGCGCATACTTTAACGTAGCAAAATTCCTTGAGTAACTTTTGGTCAGGTCCATCTGGAGATGCTACCTACCAGGTTTCGAGCTGATCCGTCGCACGGCCTAGGACGAGTTCGAAAAAGTTGGTTTTGCGCATTGCGCGATTTTGCGAAAAAGATTTTAAGCAAAAATGGGCGTGGCCTATATCATGTGATTCAGCTTGATTCAAGGAACACGTGAATATATGGTTTTCTAATGTGTGATGTGTAAACCATTATAGCGCCACCTAGTGGTCCACATGTGTACTTTTTGGTAGGCGTGGTCCAATACCCATTCTTTATCTACCCTGTAAATTTAAAGTTGTTCACATTAGTGTAAGTGGTGAATCTAGACTTGGGTCCCATTGGCCACGCCCACTTTGACCCCTCAGTACCCCACTCTAGACATGGCCTCAGGAGTGTCTCTAGATGGTACCCATCAAATTTTGTAAAAATCTAATTAGCCGTTCATGAGATATAAACTTTTTGTACTTGGAACGCCCCCTAGTGACCAATTTTCGTAAAATGCATGGGGGACCTCCAGAGGGTCATGGCAAACAAGAATCTAAAGTTTGGCGTTGATAGCCTTCATTTTGGCTGAGATATGGCAAAGTTGGTGTTTTCATAGTTAGCTACACAAATTTGTTTGTGCGTAATATGCGCAATTTTTATCCTATAAAAAATCTTTTTATTAACTTTTTGTCAGGTCGGTCTGAAGATGCTACGGTCCAAGTTTCGTGCAGATCGGTCGCACGGTCTAGGAAGAGTTCGAAAAAGTAGGTTTTTGAGAGGCGTGGCCTATATCACGTGATTCAGTTGGATCCAGGGAACACGTGGATATATGGATTTTAAATGTGAGGTGTACGGTGTGGGAGTTATAGGGCCAAACGCGTTTTTTCTGCCATAGCGCCACCTAGTGGTGGTAGTGGGTCAGTTTTTGCGCCTGAGGTCCTTGCGGAGATTGGGACCAGTCCTGAAAACGGCAACCCCCCACCATGTACGGTTTAGGCTGTAGTCGGAGTTTTAGGCGGAGAAGAATAATAATGATGATGAATAATCAGCAGAAAAACAATAGGGTTCTACAGCCCTGCTGTATGAACGGCATAGCTTTGCTCTTACAGACTCGGGCTTGGACCCCTAATAACTAGAACTGCAAGCAGTTAAGACGGGGCCCAAGCCTCCGATGCCAGTCGCCCCCGACGCCCGGGGGAAGGTGCGAAAGCGGAACCCGAAGCCGGGCGGCGGGGAGGCAAACGTCGCTAAACGTCGAGAGGCTCGAGCCGTGACGTCTGCGGTACGTCGCCATTGAAAACGTAGCGGTCAACGGTTCACCTCCAAGCGTGTACGGACCACCTTCAAGAATGCTCTACAACAAACAAACTTCTTAACCCCCCTGACCTCGGGAGACAGCAGAGAGAAATGAGAGAGTGACCGAGAGGGTGGAGGTGGGAGGCAGGTGTGGTGGTTGAAGGAGCAGGGGAGGTGCTCAAGTTGTTGCAAACGGCGTCATAGGCGCCGACATAACCAATCACGCTATGACAGGCGATCCACTTAGCACCAATTGCAATGTTTAATTGCACGGTATCGCCGCCTTTGAATGGTGTTGATTTTGGATTGAAAAAGTGAGAGAAAAGAGTTGAATTTGTCCACTGTGAAGGTTGTAGAAACTTTGTCAGGTGGGTTAAGAAGTTTGTTTTATTGTAAAAAAACCAAAGGAGCAAGCAAAAGTAAAGACCAAAACCTAACGGTAAGAGGCAAACGTCAGTAAATATTGAGAAGTGTGAGCTGCTGTCTCCATTTTTGCTCCTGAGGTCCTTGCGGAGTTTGGGACCAGTCCGGAAAATGGCAACCCCCCACCATGTACGGTTTAGGTTGTAGTCGGAGTTTTAGGCGGAGAAGAATAATAATGATGATGAATAATCAGCAGAAAAACAATAGGGTTCTACAGCCCTGCTGTATTAACGGCATAGCTTTGCTATTGCCAGTTCTTACAGACTCGGGCTTGGACCCCTAATAATGAATAATCAGTAGAAGAACAATAGGGTTCTACAGCCCTGCTGTATGAACGGCATAGCTTTGCTATTGCCGGTTCTTACAGACTCGGGCTTGGACCCCTAATAATTAAAGCTGCAAGCAGCGATGGACGGGCCCTCGCTCCTCTGCGCGCGTCGGGGTTACCGGCGGTCGCCGCTCCTTGCGACCGTGCATTTGCGCGGCACTCAGACACCGCAAATTGTCACCAATGAAAAGGGAACTCCCTGCTGCGTTCAATGATACCTCACACAAGACTCTACCTTAGATGGGTCAGCATCTATAAAAGGGGGCGTGGCTTGAACATAGGGGGCGGGCCAAACCATCACCAATGAAGAAGTAACTCTCTGCTGAGTTCATTGATACCTCACACAATGGTCAACCTTAAATCGTTCAAATGTTATGAAAGGGGGCGAGGCTTAAGCATAGGGGGCGGGCCAAACCATCACCAATGAAGAAGCAACTCTCTGCTGAGTTCAATGACACCTCACACAAGACTCTTCCTTAAATGGGTCACCAGTTATAAAAAGGGGCGTGGCTAAATTATAGGGGCCGGGTCAACCCATCACCAATTAAAAAGGAAGTCTCTGCTGAGTTCAATGATACCTCACACAAGGGTTTACCTTAATCGGTTCAGATGTTATGAAAGGGGGCGTGGCTTAAGCATAGGGGGCGGGCCAAAACATCACCAATGAAGAAGGAACTCTCTGCTGAGTTCATTGATACCTCACACAATGGTCAACCTTAAATCGTTCAAATGTTATGAAAGGGGGCGTGGCTTAGCCATAGGGGGCGGGCCTAACCATCACCAATGAAGAAGCAACTCTCTGCTGAGTTCACTGATACCTCACACAATGGTCAACCTTAAATCGTAAAAATGTTATGAAATGGGGTGTGGCTTAAGCATAGGGGGCGGGCCAAACATCACCAATGAAGAAGCAACTCTCTGTTGAGTTCAATGACACCTCACACAAGACCCTACCTTAAACGGTTCAAATGTTATGAAAGGGGGCGTGGCTTAAGCATAGGGGGCGGGCCAAACGATCACCAATGAAGAAGGAACTCTCTGCTGAGTTCAATGACACCTCACACAAGACTCTACCTTAGATGGATAAGCATTCATGAAAGGGGGCGTGGCTTAAGCATAGGGGGCGGGCCAAACCATCACCAATGAAGAAGCAACTCTCTGCTGAGTTCAATGACACCTCACACAAGACTCTACCTTAAACAGTACAAATGTTATGAAAGGGGGCGTGGCCTGAGTAAGTGGGCGTGGTTATATTATAGGGGCCGGCTCATTATCACATGTAGACCACACATTCTGAGTTTCATGTAAATCGGATGATGTTTGTCATATAAGGCGCATTTCCTGTTGCCAGCGGGGGGCGCTATGACCAAAAGTCAAATATGGCCTGTAGGTGTCCTCAGGCCTGGACCCTTGTCGATCGTGAGAATTTTCGGGCAGATACGACAATGTACACTCAAGTTACAACAATTTATTTTTTCATCGCTCAACACTCAAAATGGCCGCCACGCCACGCCCACACCGTCAGACGAAAAGTTTTTCTTTTAATAACTTTTCATCTTTAAGGTGTTGGGATGATAGAGACCAAGTTTGAAGTACATCGGATGAAATCTCTAGGAGGAGTTCGTTAAAGTATAGCACCTTGACTTTTAGGCCTACTTCCTGTTGCCACTAGGGGGCGCTATGACTTTAAGTAAATATCGGCCTTTATTTGTCCTCAGGGTTGGACTCTTATGAATCCTGAAAAGTTTCGAGCCAATCAGACAATGTACACTCGAGTTACACCCACTTCCTGTTTAGGCGGCGAAACGCACAAAATGGCCGCCTCGCCACGGCCATGCCCTATGACGAAAAGTTTTTCTTTTAACAACTTTTCATCTTTAATGTCTTAAGATGGCAGAGACCGAATTTGAAGTTGATCGGATGAAATCTCTAGGAGGAGTTCGTTAAAGTACGACGTGGAAATGGCTTTGAAATCAAAATGGCGGACTTCCTGTTGGGCTTAGGGTATGGCTTCAATGACGTTTTTTGTACATCTTGACATGATACATATGTCTACCAAGTTTCGTGAGTCTACGTTAAACGCACTGCAGGGGCTCAATTTTTTTAACATTGTAGGTGGCGCTAGCGAGCCATTTTTGCGCGCCTATTCCCGAAACCCTTAAAATACGTAAATTTTCACCAGACTTGATGCGACCGCCAAATTTGGTGAGTTTCTGAATATGTTAAGCCCCTCAAAAAGCCAATTCATTTGCCGGGAAAATAATAATAATAATAATAATAATAATAATAATAATAATAATAATAATAATTCCTTCAGTTTCAATAGGGCCTTCGCCGCTGTCGGCGCTCGGGCCCTAATAATAATTCCTTCAGTTTCAATAGGGCCTTCGCCGCTGTCGGCGCTCGGGCCCTAATTAAAGCTGCAAGCAGCGATGGACGAGCCCTCGCTCCTCTGCGCGCGTCGGGGTTACCGGCGGTCGCCGCTCCTTGCGACCGTGCATTTGCGCGGCACTCACACACTGCAAATCGTCACCAATGAAAAGGGAACTCCCTGCTGCGTTCAATGATACCTCACACAAGACTCTACCTTAGATGGGTCAGCATTTATGAAAGGGCTTGAACATAGGGGGCGGGCCAAACCATCACCAATGAAGAAGGAACTCTCTGCTGAGTTCATTGATACCTCACACAATGGTCAACCTTAAATCGTTCAAATGTTATGAAACGGGGCGTGGCTTAAGCATAGGGGGCGGGCCAAACCATCACCAATGAAGAAGCAACTCTGCTGAGTTCAATGACACCTCACACAAGACTCTACGCCATACAGTTCATTAGCTGTGAAAGGGGGCGTGGCTTATGCATAGGGGGCGGGCCAAACCATCAACAATGAAGAAGCAACTCTCTGCTGAGTTCAATGACACCTCACACAAGACTCTACCTTAAACGGTTCAAATGTTATGAAAGGGGGTGTGGCCTGAGTAAGTGGGCGTGGTTATATTATAGGGGCCGGCTCAGTATCACATGTAGACCACACATTCTAAGTTTCATGTAAATCGGATAATGTTTGTCATATAAGGCGCATTTCCTGTTGCCAGCGGGGGGCGCTATGACCAAAAGTCAAATATGGCCTGTAGGTGTCCTCAGGCCTGGACCCTTGTCAACGGTTAGAAATTTCGGGCAGATATGACAACGTACACTCAAGTTACAAAAACTTCTTTGTTCATCGCTAAACAGTCAAAATGACCGCCACGCCACGCCCACACCGTCTGACGAAAAGTTTTTCTTTTAATAACTTTTCATCTTTAAGGTGTTGGGATGATACAGACCATGTTTGAAGTCCATCGGATGAAATCTCTAGGAGGAGTTCGTTAAAGTATAGCACCTTGACTTTTAGGCCTACTTCCTGTTGCCACTAGGGGGCGCTAGAGTTAGGGTTAGGGGTTAACGTTTTTTGTACATCTTGACATGTTACATATGTCTACCAAGTTTCGTGAGTCTACGTTAAACGCACTGCAGGGGCTCAATTTTTTTAACTTTGTAGGGGGCGCTAGCGAGCCATTTTTGCGCGCCTATTCCCGAAACCCTTAAAATACTTAAATTTTCACCAGACTTGATGCGACCGCCAAATTTGGTGAGTTTTTGAATATGTTAAGCCCCTCAAAAAGCCAATTCATTTGCCGGGAAAAAGAATAATAATAATTCCTTCAGTATCAATAGGGCCTTCGCCAATGTTGGCGCTCGGGCCCTAATAATTCCTTCAGTTTCAAAAGGGCCTTCGCCGCTGTCGGCGCTCGGGCCCTAATAATTCCTTCAGTTTCAATAGGGCCTTCGCCGCTGTCGGCGCTCGGGCCCTAATAATAATTCTTTCAGTTTCAATAGGGCCTTCGCCGCTGTCGGCGCTCGGGCCCTAAATATCAAAACATAATTCTAACCGATGTGCGCATTGACAACACACGGCTGAAGAAGCCGACAAATAGCCTGTATGTAATTCCCTCCGCTTAAAATCTATATCTTTCATAAAGATACCATATGAATGATATCAGTGAATGTTAACGGGGTTGTCGGTCTCTAAATGTTTTAACTTTTATGAGCGCACCCCTCTCTCCCCCTCTCTCTCCGCGCACCGAGCTCCGCCTGATCTTCTATAAGAACGGTGACGCCGTTATCAATCGAGTATTGATTGGTCAGTAGGCGGTGCTTTAACACCGGTTGATCTCTAATCTCCAACATAACCTGCTCCCGACCAGGTTAGGTGTTCAGCATAAGTTACCACGGCGATTGAACCCGATAACAAGTAATCCACCTTTGTGATACAGAAAACCCTGGGTTGAACCTGAAGTTACCTCGTTAACGCCAAATCTTGCTTCGTAGTACAGGCCTTTGGAGGCAAAAACACCAGAGACAATACGACATAAAATCACAACACAGAACAGAAGTAATGCTCCCACAAGACGCAAAGGAAAACACAGAGACTAAATACACAAAGTAAATGAGGAAACAAGCAACAGGTGACACTAGGACTGGGAAACAGGTGAAACACATTAGGGCTGGACAGAACAATCAAAAAAGGCGGGAAACAAACCAAGACAGGAAGCAAAACCAGACAAGACAAGACAGAAAACCAGATTATCAAAATAAAACAGGAAACCGAGCAAAACAGAAAAACCAGACTACCACAATAAGACACAACACGGAACAAAATACCAAAACCATGACACCAATAAAGCTGCAAATAAATTCTGATTTTGGTTCTATATCAGAGGAAGACGTACTACTACATTTACCTGACAGAGAACGTAGCAGAATCAGAATTTAATCACAAAATATCACTATTATCGATATTGCATGTTGATATCGCCACAGTCAGCGTTTAATGATGACGGTCCTGTCTCGGCATTATTATCGTTAATGAATTTAACACTTCAGCAGAGATGTTCATTTCCAAACATGCTTAGTGGCGTGACGGTTAATGTTGAAGAATGTATTTAATTGTGGGTGTATTTTGCCAACGGTAATGTTATTAGCAGTACACTTCATTAACCGACCCAGGGTGAGTCTAAAGAAAACTGCTGTCTTTGCCCGGTCAGCTTCGACATAGTCTCGCATTTAGAGCTCACAGCAACCTAATACGATATAGTGTCAGGCTTTTATTTGATATTTAGTGTTGGAAAAATGGCTTTTTATAGAGTTTCTTACGGTGGCCCTGAAGTGCAAATCACCACAGCAATTAGAGAAACGCAACAAATCATAAAACACAACGGCAAATAGGAAAACACAACAGAAAAAATGAAAATACGACAGCAAATATGAAAACAAAACGGCAAATAAGAAAACACGACAGCAAATAGGAAAACACGACAGCAAATAGGAAAACACAACAGCAAATATGAAAACACGAAAGCAAATATGAAAACACAACAGCAAATATGAAAACACGACGGCAAATAGGAAAACACGACGGCAAATAGGAAAACACGACGGCAAATAGGAAAACACGACGGCAAATAGGAAAACACGACGGCAAATATGAAAACACGACGGCAAATATGAAAACACGACAGCAAATATGAAAACACGACAGCAAATATGAAAACACGACAGCAAATATGAAAACACTTAAACAAATCACAAAACACAACGGCATTAACTTCTACCGGACCTCTAGTAGAGGACGGACCCTCCTGATTGGACAGACGCACTGTCTGTCTTTTGACAGGAAGGAGAGGTGAAAAAATAAAAGTGCCTCACTGTCTATGCTTTTAACAGACGGACTAGCCGTTTCTCATTTCAAAACACTGGACGAAATGGATGTGGAACTATGAACTGTGCTGTTGGTGAATCGGCGTCAGTCTGCTTGCAGGAGGAGAATATTCTGTCAGGAACTTTGCTCGCAACGTGCAAAGGTAGGTAACCTTACCGACACCGATAGGCTTTAATGTAAGCAATAGTCGTTTTGTCTTATTTATCCCATGTCAATAAATTAAAAACTCGTGGGAGTTCATGTTTGTAGTAGTCATAACACTTACCGGTAAGGAGAATTGCAGTAGCTAACCGTTTACATTAGCTTGTAGTTTACTGCATGTATGCAACATTAGCTCATTGTCCAGTAGCTTCTAGCTTTCAGACAAATGCAGTGCAAAATATGATCAGCAACTACAAGGTAAACGCTACCAGCTAATGAGCTACCACAGGCAGTATGATATGCATTAAACTGCAAGTGAGAAAGGGTAAATAGTACTGTAAACACACAAGCTACAAGGCTACAACCAACATATGAAAAGTCATAATACCTCCATTGATAAACACCCACTAATACAGTAAAGGTAGGTGTAAGTGTGTTAAATGGTCAACAGTTGTCAGTTAAGACCATGATGAAGAAACTACACCACTACACAGTTACATGAAGTACCTTCATGTTACAGTATGCTCAAATATACTTGTGATACAATTCTAATCTTACCAGGACAGGTTGGATAACTACTGGCCTAACCTAAAGCTTTCTCCTTCTGTCAGCAGTCCGGAAGCAACACCATCATCGGGAGCTGAGTCTGATCGCCGCTTCATGTTGAATATACTTGTGTACAGTATATAGTAATGTTTGAATAAATGTTATAATAAAGATACACGTTTCATTAATGTCTTTTTAGAGCTTGTATACCTAACTAGTTATTAAAACAGGTAGCTTCTGAATATAATTACTCAGTTAGAAGTTTCCTGTATCCAGGTCATAATTTGATGGAAAAATAAACATTGAAAAACAGTTTATATTATATACACACCCAAAAACTTAAAAGACACAGACAAACTAGTTAATTTAATGCATTTATTTTTTGAATGGCAATCTCTAATATAGCAAATAATCTATTCAACATCTCTTTTTGGCCTCTGTCTCCCTGCTTGTCTTTTGCTTTCCCTCTCCTCCTCATCTCTCCCTTCTGGTGACGCTAGTGCAGCCACGACGCTGAAGTTGGCATCCGATTCGCAGCTTCTGATTTGGCAGTTAAGGGGAACTTAAAACTGTTTTTTTAACCTCTTACTGTATTGAATGAGTGTTAGTCATTAAGGTAAATTTATAATTATGTCTAAAACACACTTTTAGATTTGTGAAAGCTTTATTGTCTTTATGAGAACACAATAAGTTTTTTTTCACATATAAACCACATTAGACTAGGTCTAGATCCACCTAGACTTGTCAAATCTGGACTACATTATCCCAGAGAGGCTAAGGAGTCTTAAAAACACAGTTTGGGATTTGTGAAAGCTTTATTCTATTTGTGAAAATGCCATAAAGGGAGATTTTACTGTTTTTTGCATGTGTAGACCACATTGGACCAAGTCCACATCCAAAATCACAATACCTAAACTTGTCAAAACTAGACAAGAATTAACTCACTCTCTCCATGTCATTTATTATATCCATGAGCAGGTCTTCCCCTGTACTTGTGTAAACACGGTAACGCAAACTTGGTAATCTACAGTGGGCAATACAGCACCGTAAAGAAAAGACCTTTACGACAGCAGGTGTGGTGAAAATACTACCACTTTTGTCCAAAGTGGCCGCTAGAATTAACACAAACTGAAAGTTAC